>NC_047137.1:7506625-7806625 GCF_009829125.3 Periophthalmus magnuspinnatus
ATTGTTTGAGAAAAAGATGATATTTGTTGAATATGTGGTGATGGCGTACATAATTTGATGGTTGTTCTTGGTCCAGGTGATGTCAGCAGACGGGCGGGACTCCACTTCACAGATAAAAGTGGCATTATGGTCCAGTAGCACGTCCACGGTCTCCAATAGTGTGATGATCCGAGGAGCTGCAGAAGATTGAACACATTAAAGGCTTCAAACTGTTTACAATGGTCCGAAGTTATTCCTCACTTTCCTAGCACACTCCAAGCAACCTAATTCATAGTTTATAAGCGCTTTTCACAACTTTCAGAGGCCAGAGTGGTGTTTTGCCATCACGGTAAAACTAATAACAACTAGCATGCTAACCGTGCAACAGACCACACATCACACACAGCAGTTTCTTTGACCTAAAGAGCTGTTTTTACAATGTATCTGTACTGGGGATAAACAATTGTTACTTTATTATATGGCAAAATAGAGATCAGTGACAGATAAAGTACTCACTTTTGTTACTTAAGTAAAATACAAGATAAAAAGTTACTGAAGTAAAAGTATCACATAAAAAAATCTACTAAAGTTAAAGTACCTGTTTAAAAATGTACATTTCTGACATGTTAGTGCCATATGAACCATGTCACAATTTGAGGACTTCAGGGTCCGGCCTCCTGCTGGTGCCCAGAGTCAGGACTAAACATGGAGAATCAGCTTTTCACTTTTATGCAGCTAAAACCTGGAACAGTCTTCCTGAAGATGTGAGACAGACCTCTACTTTGGCAACGTTTAAATCCAGGCTCAAAACAGTTCTGTTTAGCTGTGTGTATGACTGAAAGGTTTTTATTCTGCACTCTTCTGTTTTAATATTAATTTTATGATGATTATTTGTGATTATTTATGTTTTGATTTGTGCCATTTTAATGTCCTTATTCTGTAAAGCACTTTGAATTACTTTGTGTACGAATTGTGCTATACAAATAAACTTGCCTTGCCTTAAAGAGTACAAAGTTAAAGCATTTCATACAATTGTTAATTTGTTTGAAAGTCTGATATTGAGTAAAGATTGTTACAGATTTTGGTCAACAGTTGCAAAACAAATGTATTATTTTTTTCTCATGAAATTTGTGTATGTATATGTGTTTGCTCAAAGCTGAAGCTTGAACTCAAAACCTTTAGTCAGGATGTTACTACGAACATGGTAAAAAATAAGGCCTCAAATCATATGAAAAATTATTTTTATTTTAAGTCCAGATCAAAAATGTAGTGAAGTAGAAAGTACAGATACTGCTCTCAAATGTAGTGAAGTAAACTGTAAAAAGTACTGAAGTACAAATACCAAAAAGTTTACTCTACTCTACAGTACTTTACTAAACTATAGTACATAGTATAGAACATAAAACATAGTTTCGTTAAAGCAACATGGCTCCACTGACCCTACACTTTATAAACACACAGTTGCCATCACATATTCAAAACTCAGTTGAAACCACATATTTCTCCTCTAGGCTAATGGAATCCTCCAATTATGGACTGCAAAACCCAGTTCAGTCCACTGTAGCACCTTTGACATCACCCACAGCGTTCGGCTCCAGTCAAATGAAGCTCATAGAGACAAACAGTTATGGAGGCAAATTTGGAGCTCAGTTCCTTATTAGGAATTCCAACCGCGAGTATCATAGCAACCAAAGAGACAATCTGGGGAGAAGCTGTGGAAGGCAAAGCCCCTTTCTGCCCGCACTGCTGGTTTGGCAGGGGACGGGCGCTTAGCAACGCTATTAATCAAATCAAACCCTAGGGAGAGCAACCTTGAGGAAAGAAGGCAGGTGATTTGTCTCTTATTAATGTTCATATCTTGAGTTATGGACAAAATAGCAAAATAAAGAAACTAGGATCATTTAGAACGGGTCAGTACAAACTTGGTGAGCCTGACAGCAGCATTCGATGGACCCAGAAGCACGCCCATTTCCATTTCTATGGTCTTGCCTCAGTAAACATATACTATATAAGCACCTCTTGAGTTTCAAAATAAGCCTGCTGTGTACTGTCAGCATCTAAGTAGAAAGCATTTTATTGTCCACTAATCAGGAAGTGTGCCTTAACATTCTAGTTGTTGTTAGCTTTACTGCCACGACAACACTCGACAATTGTGAAAAGCGATTATAAGGATTAAGACAGTAAAAAGGTCCAGCGCCTTTAACTATAATTGATTCAACATTCAGAGATAGTATTTGTACTGTTTCATCAAGAATACATTTCATGATAATGCATACCCAGGGTTCAAAACCAGGTTATATCCCCTTATGAGTACAGTGACTTTGATCATATTTCAGCACTCAGTGGAGGAAGGCTGAAGTACTGGTTTGAAGTACTCTGTTAAAGGAGTCAAGCCACCTGGTTTGCTCATAAGGATCAGGTAGGTTTGTGTAAATCAGTGGGTTGGGAAGTAGGAGCTTTTATTTTAGATACGTGTGACAAGGGTTAGAGGAAAATACATTTGTCAAGAAGAATCTGAAATATATTTATGGTGAAACATCGGGGGAAAACATTTAACAGCACTGTAACAGATGTAATGTTTTTTTTTGGGTTTTTTTGCTCCAACAATACAGCCACTTTATGACAAGGAAATACCCTGGGTTATATTGCATACAGGTATAATTTTACACAAAAGTGAAAAATGTAGTTGTAAATTGTGTCTGTATGTCTAAATAACACAATGCTGCTGAGTTAAAAAAATAAAAATAAATAAAAAATAATAATAAAAAACAAAACATAAATAAATAAATAATATAAGTACATTGAATTACAGTGCATTCTGCTATTTCAAAACTATGAATAAGTTGAAATTGTTTCATATATGCCAAGACAAGATGTTCTAATATTGTAATCTATGTGTTGACACATTTTATTTTACAGAAAAAGGCAACCTTATTCAATATAAAATGACACTGTTTATTTTATTATTATTTTTTTTATCGTTTAACACGTATGCAATGTTCTGGGGGTTGAAACTCACCTTCATGATTCCATAGAAATAAAAAGTTAAAACCATACTTTGGAATATTCTTCAAAGGGAAAGATAAGTTTTATCCCCTACTATTGAATATTATAGCCAAAGGAACAACTTTTCCATGGAAACAAGCAGGTGGAGGACCTCCTCCAGGACAAATAAGAGTTGCAGACATGGAAGCCTGCCCACAGTAAGGATGCATGGTTTTCTGTGTTATTCAATGGAATAAAAAAAATAAAAATAAAAAAAAAACATTCAAAATGAAAAATAACAAACAAACAAAAACATGCTTTTATTTTGGTGAATAAATAAATAAATAAATACATAATGGGTTTTTATTTATATGATGACACACAAATATGCTGACATTCATAGCTTTATGTTGAGGACAACTATATAGTGGCCTCTGGTGGCCCATTTACAGAACTGCATAATACAGTATACTATATACCAGGGGTGTCAAACACATTTTCACTGAGGGCCACATCAGCAAAATGGCTGCCCTCAAAAGGCCACATGTAAAATAAATCTAACTACTTTTTTAACTTTTTAATTAACTGTTTCTGTATTTATTGCTTATTCAAGTTACAAATATTGCATATGCATTTGCCTAGATGTAAAGATATGGCTGTGTAACTGCGTATCTCCTGATAAAATGACATTTTAAGACCATCATGTCTTTTAATTTACCCTGTCGAGGGCCACATAAAATTATGTGGAGGGCCGCATTTGGCCCCCGGGCCTTGAGTTTGACACATGTGCTATATACCATATACCAGCATCTATTTTTAGCTGTAATCTATATAACCAACCAGATATAATTTCTTTCAAGTCCACTGATATGTAGAAAGACTTAATGTCATACCATGTTCCTATGATTGAATCTTTCTTCATCATTCCCAAAATCTAACATACAGTTGAAACCATATAAACTTCTGGTTTCAGCTGTAAAAAGATGCATACACTTTTTTTTCCACTGTCTGACATGAAATAAAACTAAACTTTTAATGTTTTAGTTCAATTATGATTACCAAAATTATTTGTATTTGTAAGTTTTTTAAGACAATTTTTCATTACTTTCTTCAAAGTCTGAAGTTTACTCACAGTAAGATTACTATGACTTTAAACAATTTGGGAAAACCCAGATGATGATGTCATGTTTTTGGAAGCTTCTGATAGGTTTATTGACAACATTTGAGTTAATTAGAGACACACCTGTGGATGTATTTGAAGACACACGAAACACACTGCTTCTTTGTGTAACATCATGGGAAAGTCAAAAGAAATCAGCCAAGATATCAGGAAGAGAACTGTGGACTGGTTTATCCTTGGGTTCAATTTCCAGATGCCTGAAAGTCCCATGTTTATCTATTCAAACAATTGTACACAAGTATAAAGACCATGGGAATGTCCAGCTATCATACTTCTCAGAGATGACCATGCTTTTGTCCGAAAGGTGCGCATCAACCCAAGAACAAAAGCAAAAGACCTTGTGAAGATGCTGCCTGAATCTCGTAAGAGTGTATTATTATCCACAGTGAGTACTGTATCGACATGGGCTGAAAGGCCACTCAGCCAAGAAGAATTACTCCTAGAGAAACATAAAAAAGTATAGTATAAAAAATAAAGTATAAAAGAGTACAGTTTGCACATGCAAAAGAAAAAGGGCGAAGCTTGTAAGCCTAAGATCACCATCCCAACTCTAAAATATGGGGGTGGCAGCACCATGTTGAGGGGTTATTTTGCTGCTGGAGGGACTGGTGCACTTCACAAAATGGATGGCATCATGAGGAAAGAACATTATGTGGAAATACTGAAGTAACATCTCAAAACATCAGCCAGGAAGTTAAAGCTTGGGCACAAATGGGTCTTCCAAATGGACAATGACCTGAAGCATACTGCTAAGCTGGCTACAAAGTGGCTTAAGGATAACAAAGTCAATGTTTTGGAGTGGTCATCACAAAGCCCTGATCTCAATCTTATTGAAAATTTGTGGGCAGGCCTGAAAAGGCATATGCGAGCAAGGCGGCCTACAAACTTGGCTCAGTTACACTAGTTCTGTCAGGAGGAATTCCTGCCAACTATTGTGAGGAGCTTGTAGAAAGATGTCCAAAACGATATATAGTGTATGTAAAGCACTGGTTTTAACTGTACATGACCATTCACACAGACTCCTTTTTTTCTGCATCACTCAAGAAAAAACAAAAACTAAGACTCTGCCCAGTCAGACAGTCTATCTTTCCCATAATCAGAGAATAATTGAGCTCCATTACCATTTGTTTTATTTTTTTCAAATATTTTACAGAAATAGACAACAATATTGAAATCTGGACATAACTTTTTAAAACTGCTTTCAATTCAGAACCAGGTCCAGACGGCTCGTTCTACTTTTAGCACTTTCAGTTGGACAACACCATAAACTACCATCATAACAAAGGTTTTGTCTCTCAGCTCCTTTGCACTGCACCTACATAAATCTTGACGTACGGCAGACATTTTGGCGCAGGTATTATTCCCAAATATCGACTGCATGCTCTGACCTTGTCATTGGCGATTGTCCTGTCCAGCATTGGGGGCAGTAAATCTGATCCTCCATGTTGGTTGCCATCTGTTTGGCGCCGGGTTACTTAAATGTGAAGTTGATAGTTTGACTGTTGGGTCATTTGCTTTTCTCAGTATATTGCAAACAAAAGTATGCCCAAAAGTATTCAATTTATCCATGTGTTAAATTGGTGGATTAAGCTGCATTGTCCTTGATCAACCTCTTTGTAATTTTACAGTAACAAGTGTAACTTTCGGGTGAAGAGTAGCCAATCTTCCACCAGAAAAGTTACACAACACACCTGTAAAAATGTCATATTTTGATAGCATTTTATTGTTCTGTATATTTGGCCTGCTTTAGTCAAATGTAAAATAGCTTTTGTTTAGTGTCAGATATGAGTTTATATGTACACTGCAAATGGACAATGCTTCAACTTGAATTGTATATTTCTATGGAAACTAGCAAATGAGACATATTCCACTTAAACCTAACCTGTGACCCTTGTCCACCTTTAAGTACAGTGTTATGTATTTGGTATTGCTTACATTGCACATTTCTTAAACTGTATTTTGATGTCTACGTGATAGTTTACTGTAATTTGAGCATCACATGCAACAACCTATTTTGTACACTTACAATTTGATACCAACTTTGTTACAAATGTCTTCTTTTAAAGTGCACCAAAGCCAACAGCATGTCTTTTGTATTATGTTTGTTTGTAAACAGTGGGACAAGCCAGAGTCACGCTCTAATCTGTCAGAGCACATCTATTGTCTGTGTGGAGACACAGTGACAGCAGGAGACAATGTGGGTCATTAAATATGAACAGAGCTCATCAAATCACGAGCCACGCAACTATTTAGTAATGGGTGTATGAAATGATGCTGATGAGGAGCAGATGAGGACAAACATCACTTCAATTTAATTCCAATTAAATCAATCTGGCATAGAAGCTAGGTGCAACATAGCACAGTGACACTGTGTTATTATTATTATTTTTATTTTATATTAATGAAAATAGTAGCCATTATGAATGTAATAGTATAGATGCACTATGTAACATTTCTAGTGAGGGTTCCACCAATTGCTTGTCTCCAAGCAGCTGATGCCTCTGGGCCAAGTCAGCTCTATGGAGAGAAGGAAAAGAAGACATGTTTTCGGAGATCCTTGTAATCCCATTCATTCATGTTCCATGTTAGAAAAGGTTTCAAATGGCAGTCAAATGTCTCAGTAAAAAAAACAAAACAACAACTTCCTTTGAAACCTTTTCTGCTTTGAAGAAGTGACTGTTCACTTTAACTATGATACTGTGACAGAATGGTCCTATATGTTGAAAAGGTAGAAGTAATAACATGGTGGATCATAGTTCTGTCTGTTTCACCATATATATGCACACATGGAGATATATATACATCTTTGTCAAACTGCAATGCAAGAATTGGCTCTCAACACACTCTTAAAACACAAGCTGCCTCCATGAGAGATGAACCTGCCTCACGGACCGATAACAGTGTGATATGATGAGTCAGCAGGAGGAACTTGCAGGTTAGTGGGCTCTTGGGTGTGCTCTGTGACAGGATGCTGTAAAGTGCACTGAGGACATGGGCTTTGTCACATTTACACAGCACCAGAGTCTTATAAACACCTCCTGCTCTCTGGCTCAACACAACACAACAGGTGAGTGCTGCTGTCCATACTCCATACAACAAATGTAACAGGAAACAGTGTATGAATTCTAGGTAATGTAATGTTATCTTATTGGGCATTTGGTTCTTCATCAAAAACATGCCTTGGGTTTCAGTCATGAAAAGTTATGTATACATACAATTTATGCCTCAAAACTTGAAATGTTGTTGCTAATATATCTAGAATGAATTTAAAAGCATCAACTACATTGTACTTACTGTCTGTACCCCCTTCCTGTATTTTATTCCTACTTAAAGTGCGTATATTACAGTATTTTCTGATCTCTGTTATAATGATGTTTCCTGAGTTGTGTTTTGTTTCATTCACACATGTTTAACACACAAACCCTGCATATTTAGTCCAATATTCAGCTCTTCTCTCAAACAAAAAACACTCTGGTCCACCTTGTGATGTCATATGGTAATACAGAAGTGCTCCATTGCCATTGCCTGAACAAAAGGTAAAAGGTAGATATTAACTTGAAACTTACCACTTGACATGACATCACAAGGCGGATCAGAGCTTCGGAGATATAATAATGCAGTGTCAAATATGTGCAAAGGAACAAAACACAACTTCAGGTATGTTTTTGAGGAGGTAATGGCATTATATCACGACTTATAGTTCACAAGAGTAAAGTTTGTGTAATATAGGCTGTTTAATTATTAATAAACCAGCACATCTGACATAATACATGCACTTCTTGTTTATGATTGCAAGCATTTTTGTCTTCTCAGATGACAAAACAGACCCAAAAATACATAGCCAAGTGCAGTATTCATTCAACTTCGTATTCATTTTACTTTGAGATCTTTTATATGGCAACATTGCTTAGTTTTCATCATTCTAAAACCCATGGATACAAGAGGACTGCACGTACGTATTTACAAGCAGTATCTTCACTCCGGAACGATATTACTAAAAGGGTATCACTTTCTTACTAATTACTTCATACTATTATTTGTAATGTAGTACTAACACTATAACCAGAAAATGCAAGCTTAAACCACTTACCTCTTTGTAGTGCACAACTTGGAGTGACGACAAGCAGCAAAGAAAAGACTTCCAAAACTAAAGTAGCTTGAATAGATTTCATTTTACCTCAAAAAAAAACTAACCCAAATGTTTATATGTTCCTTCCTTGTTTTATATTCCCATAGCAGAGGACAGGGGACAGGGCAGTCTTCGGTAGCGTCCCTCACCAGTGGACAGTCATGCAGTTTTGGCTCGGACACTGCTGTACACTGTGAGCGCACTGGTCATGGTGATGGACAGGGACAGCTGGGATATGTCCTCGTGTACAGTCACTGGCTCTGAAAGCTAACCTCAGCTAGCGTCTCATACACACACGCAGGCTAGGTAGTATGCACTCAAACACATACACACACCGCCGGCTAACAACATTCCAATGCTACTGCTGAAAACATGTGTAATAAGAGAATGTGAAGTTTTTGTTAAGTTTTTATTGTGCTGTATAACTTGACAAAACACCAGCGAACAGTTATTTTCCCAAGAACCACATTAGCAGAGCAACCACAGGACAAATCCCAAAAAATAAAAAAAAATAAAAAAAAATAAAAAAATCCAACACCTGGGTATATTGTGTTAACTAGAGACAAGGCAGTTAGTAAAATTTTAACAATACCCAAAGTTAGGCTAGGTACTTTAAAGGTCCTATATTACGCAAAATTGACTCTTGTGAGCTTTTAACCATGTTGGAATGTTGTTACCTCATAAAAAACACACCCAGAGTTGTGTTTTGTTTCATTCACACATGTTTGAGTAACTCTTATTAGTCTCAAAATGCTCTGTTCCACCTTGTGAGTTTTCAATTAGTTAACAGAAAACTTTTACCTTTATTACAGTAGACACAAGCAATTCCAGGGCTGAAATCATCCAAATGATTCTAGTGAAGGTGTACGGAGTTTAAAAACACAGTGGAGCACTTCCTGTATCACCACATGACATCACAAAGTGGAACTGAGTGTTTTCCGTCGGCCTGAATATGGAGGATTTGTATGTTAAACATGTGCGAATGGAACAAAACACAACTCTGGGTATGTTTTTGATGAGGAAACAATAACATAGATCAGAAAACAGTATAATATTGGCTTTTCAAAGATAAAATTAGACCATTGTGCACCATATCTGCATCTAATAACGGAGACTTTGATCGATTGTAAACGTGGTATACTACGTTAACCAGAGACAAGAGAGCCAGTAACAGTAAAATACCAAAAGTTCAAACGATGAGATAGGTACTTTATGACCAAATTGAAACCACTGCACGCTGTCTATCTGTTATTAAGACTTTTATTGATTGCAGCCTTGGAAGAAAGAGAAGAAACCTGTGCAGATGTGGTGAAATTCATGCATTGGATAGAAGTGCAAAAGGGTTTGTGAGAGCTAGCAACTAGTTACAGATTCCTTTCACAGTTTAGAACTTACGTAACCCCAGCTGAATCTACTTTCTTCATATTAAAGTGGTCGGTCACTGGTTAGAACGTTCATCCACCAACTCCATGGTTGATTTGAACTTCTTACAGTTGTTTTTTCCCCCCACAAGCAATCAGACTTTAAAATGATCATGACTGTAACTAGTGCACTTGTCATTATGCACTTAGGGCTGATGTCTTTCTTAGTATAAGTCACAGTACCAGTTTATTTTTCAAGGAAGAATTGTATTGCATGTTTTCACTGTGTGCATGACAATACATTTATTTGAATCTTTGAACCTTGAATCTATAAACAGGGACAAGGGGGCCTTTTTACTCTCACACACCTGGGATACTGTCCTGAAGAAGTTGTCCTGCCTCCACTGTAAAGAAGTTATCATCAAAACCTGTTTAAATCAACCGACTGGACACATTACAGCAGCAACACATGACCACTCTGAGGAAGATCGCTAGAGAGCAGTCGAAACTGTCAGGTATGAAAACAAACTAAACCTTGGTCTGAAAAAGAGACTATATTAAAATAACATACCAAAAGCTAGGAGATTTTTTGACCTACAGAACAGAATCAAAAGGTACAAAGTGTATGCTTTCTAATTTGATATATTGTGATATTCCAGCATTTACTCCAATAAGCAATGCAACTGTGCCTATTTTTCCTGGTGTGATATTTTGCTCAATGAACATGCCACAGTTAAGGTTGCAGTTAGTTTAGGCTTTAAATCCAGGGTCAAATCTGTTCTGTTTAGCTGTGCATGATTGAAAGGTTTTTATTCTGCACTCTTCTCTTTTAATGCTAATTTTATGATGATTATTTGTGACTATTTATTTATTTGTGACTATTTATTTTGTGTGATTTTAATGTCCTTCTTATTCTGTAAAGCACTTTGAATTACTTTGTGTATTGTGCTGTACAAATAAACTTGCCTGGCCTACTGTTCACCAGCATATTCAATTTAGCTTTACGTTCTAAAATATAGGCCTTTCTTGTGAGTTTTTCCTACCTTATTTTTTACTTATGTATTTGTAAAGGGACAGCACATATTAATGAACATTTAAAAAAAATATAAATATGTAAAGATTATAGCGAACGCGGCTTATTTCCATCTTCAGTCCCTTGGCAGGTCAAACGGTCTACAGGACAGGGAAAAGAACAATCACACAAAAGCAAATGTAACACACCAGCACACTCATTATACACACAACACACTCACTATACATACAACACACTCACTATACATACAACACACTCACTATACACACAACACACTCACTATACATACAACACACTCACTATACATACAATTATTGAACAGTTCATTTAAAGTTAGGAGTTTAAAGTTAAACCAGCAACCCCTCAGTATAAAAAAATGTCATTTTGTTATAGATTGTTATATATTTGACCCTAAAATAACCACTGTTTTAAAGCTTTTGAAAATGTTGCCAGTGTTTCGAGCTTCCGTATATGAGTAGGCAGTGTGTTCCACCTCTGACCTGCTCGATATAAGCAACATAACCATTATTTGACTCTAAACATGCTTATGTTGTTGTGGAATGTAGAGATATTATTAGGCTGCACCGGACCCACACTTTTAGTTAGACATGCTAGTCCAGTTTTAGTGGTTAGCTTCGTAAACACAGGAGTCAGTGAGGAGGCCCTTTGTCACCTGTCACTGCAGCCTCTGTGTCTCTGTGTGTCAGACTTATTTTGGGAAAGGAATGGCATTTCACGTCATTTACTCGACTTCCATTCTGCTGCCAGCGGATGTGGACAACTATTGTGCTTCCCTAGTGTACAGTAACCACTGCACAACACAACTTAAAAACGAAAATAGGTACAATGTTTTTGACTCCATATACTCCTAATTGAAATCATACTATGCAACTTTTTAGTTTTTTTTTTTTCTTTTTGGTCGTTTATTGCACTGAAAAACATAGAAAAAACATGTGTCCTGCGCTGAGTGGGCTTGCATCTCCACAAACTTGACCTCCTCCTGCTTGTTTCCGTGAAAATGTTATTCCTTTGGCTATAGTCCTCCTGCAGTCTGGCATAAAACATGTCTATCTCCATGAGTAATGTTCAAGTATGGTTTTAACTTTATATCTATGGAATCAAGCAAGTGACGTGCCACCTTCAGAAAGTTAAAAACTGTACTTTTAAGTAATAGGGTTAGTATACCAGTATTTTTACTTGAGTTCAAGTTTTGGTTATTCTTCTCATAGTGACAAAACAATATATCGAAACTTTCACCTGACGAGCAAGACAATGAGTAAGGACATAATACTGGAAGTTAAATAAGTGCGACAGGACCACAGGATGCTACGCCTGAGTCACGATCATTACTATCGACTTATCGTTTAATATATGGAATCTGGAACAATATTTTTATACATTGTGGGTACTTTTTCTTTGTACTAGAGGAGAACATTTGATATTTAGTTGATATTTTTCTGTTCTACGATAAGATTTGAGATATAGGCTCGAATAAATACTACCTATAACTCATCATCTATATAAACTAACTACTACTACACTATTTGTGGTGAAGCTGGCCCGAAGTGATCACATAGGAGGCAGACTCAAAAGAAGTCCCATTAGACAAAATTTATTATCCGCATAGTGGTACCCCGTGAACACAAAAAATAATACATATTTACAAAAGGTGCTCAACGAAAACTAAGCAACAAAACTTAAACAACTAAGGAAACCGCTACGTGTGCCCTGGCTACACTGATGTCTCTCATCTGTCTAATTAGCCCTGCTCAAATACTCTCCTGCACCGGAAGCTCCTCCCCCAGTATACTCCATCTTTTCTCCAGGTGCTGTGGGTGTAACATTAGCATTTCCTTCAATATAAAACCATATCTCAGGGCCCAAGTCCCTTTACTAAAGTGTTTAATAAGATAAACTATAAACACTTATATCATTGAAACAAAAATACATAAGACATTAACACAAAGAAATAAACAAACTAACCAGTTTTCCCCTCCACATGGTCCAGCCCACGACCCCACTCAAGACTATAAAATGGCTGACCATGATCGTTTGGACCATGTGGAGATGCAGGTAAGAGGATTGCTGTATTGAACTGAATTGACACATTTAACTAAATAAAATATATTTAAACTAACTAGCGTGTGGTGATTTGATATGGGATGATGATACCTCAAGGAGTGTATTGATACATTACACAAACTGTATTGACACTGTATCGACACTGTGTTGGTCACTCAATAGTGACCTCTGCTGTAGATGTAAAATCATTGCAGGGAAACAAAATGAAAATAAGATGGTAAAACGTGCATGCTGTAAACCCAACATTAGCCTATGAAATAATATTTAATCTTTATTCACTTGTTAGTCTTTTACTTAAAATATGATCTCATCTTTGTATCATTTCAATTGGTCCATTTGCTTGCTGAGTTAAGTTGTTTATGACAGTGGTCCCCAACCTTTTTTGCACCACGGACCGGAACAATTGTAGGTTTTATCTTCACGGACCGGCCTTACTATACGTTGCAGATAAATATGGCAAAAATAAGTTAAATGCATAAAAAATACAACTCACCAAACCGCCGCATCAGTGGGAGCCCTGCACTTGTTTCTTCTTTCCTTCTTGCTTGCGTTTGTTTCTTTCAAAAAACTCAATCTTATCTTTTAATCCAGGGTACTTAGTCTCAATGTGCCAAAGCAGTTTTGAAGGTTTCATTGCCTCTTTTGCTTTCCCCACATATTACGTAGAGCGGACTCTGGGCGTGAGACTCACCTGTAGAGACAAACCCAGATTTTAAGTAGGACTCCTGGTATTGTCTGTTAAATTGATCTTTCTTATTTCTTGGAGGTCGTAGTCTCCTCTTCTGGCTCCTCAGTTGGACTTTTCCCCTTTGTTAAAAAGCTCTCCAAAGACTTTTGTTTTGGCTCATTTTCACTCACTTGTGGCTCTACTTTTGGGCGACATGTCTGATGTGTTATACGTGATACGTCATCGTGGAGACAAGAGCAGATCTATCACAGATATAATAAACTTGCCACAACATCAAATGCACTCGGCACAGTGCTGACACACCAGTGTTGTTCATCCCATCACTAGATTTAACTGATTGAAAAACTAAACAGAACCAACCCGGGGTAGTTCTATTTAGTTTAGTACTGAAAAGTTATTGCAAATGAACAGACATGTGCACAAACCAAATTATAGTACTATTAAAAAGGGACAAAGGCCCACTTTGTCACACTATTAACTATTTCAATATGGTTCACATAGAAGAAAAAAGAAAACGTTTTACTGGGGTGATCCTGCTTTAGGGTTATTGGGTCAGTGGCATAAATGAGTTTCAATATTATCGTTTATTGTCTCTTTTCTTCTGCAATATCACACTTCAAATTTTGTTATCCTGACAGGCCGACAGGATGCAGCAGCCTTAGTTAATAAAATAAAGGCATTTACATCAGGACTATATCACGACTACATTAAATGATTAGTACATTTGTGTTTAGCAGCGCTCAGACCAGTTTTTGTGGTTTCATTTGAAAATACCAGATATGTTGCATTATTGAACGGTTTGTCCTTCCTGTTTAATCAACTTCAAATTATAAAGCAAATGTTACATCCAGACCGTTAGTCTTTCTTGAGGAAGTACTTGGATATTTAATTTGATGTCACTGTTTTACTTGAGTACAACTTTTAACTAATTTACCTCACTTATGATGTTTTAATTTTTTTTGTTACATTAACCACTAACAACAGTCACAGACATAAAAATAAAGGTCATGTTGGGCTGTGTAATGCATCAGCAGCACCCATAGAGGGGACTCTTGTAGAGCTTATAGACCTCTTTGTAACAGCAATGCACTTCTGCCCTCTGCTGGAAAGATAAAGCACTGCAGTACACTATACAAACACATGTATATCTTCCATCTGTCTGTTCTCTGCACTTTATTTGTCCTCTCAAACTTACTATCCGCCCCCATTGGGCAGACACCGCCTTTGTCAAATTCAAAACTTTTTCTAACATCTCCTCAGGGATATTGTAGCTTTCCGTTGGCTCGATAACGGCTGTCGATTTGATTAAAAAGCAGACGAAAGACATGAACTTATTTACAAAGATTGATTTTAAAGTAAAGATTATGGTTTCCAGAATACAGATCACTCATGAAGCATAACATTATAACACTTGGAAACTGAATAATAAATACTTCATGTACCAGTAAAATCTCAAAGGCTGTGTCCAAATGTCCACACTATTCCCTACCAAACCCCAGGGCTTAAACATGGCCGCCTATTAAAGTCAATGGGCCGTGCTTAATTGCGCATGTTGTGAGTTTAGCCTTAAGTGGCTAGGTACATCCGGTCCTGCCCATCGACCATGCGCAGTTGAGCGACCCCCCCCCATGTAACTTTGTGCAACAAAAGCAAGTGGAGTGGCCGTGAAGGAGGCAAGGGAATAATAAATATATTATAATTCGCTCATGTCATACCATGTGACTGCTCTAACCAATCAGCGCTTGATCATTAAAAGCTAATCATTAAAAAAGTGTTTTTTTAAAACAACAGACAGATTTTGAGCTGAGAAAAAGTTTATGATCTGAAAATAGCTAAAAATCACCACAATATTCGACCTTTGTGAAAGTTGTAGGTGCCCTGTCAGCTGAACACAAACAGTTTGTGATTACATTGTGCTCTATGAGAAAAAATCTTTTCTGGACAGGAGGGATTTTTTTCATTGCAGTACACTGTTCTCTCGCTATATTGTGGTTCACATTTTGCGGCCTCGCTGTTTGTTTGTTTTTTGTCCAATTTTGCATGCTTTTTTTTACAGCATATGAACGTGCATTGTGCTCTGCGTCCTAATTGGCTAAGGGACTGTAGACCATTGTCAATCAATCTCTTCCGTGCTGTGTCTTCTGAACAGTACAGAATGCATTCAGCCAAATTTATTTAACCTTTGATTTATCTGACATATATTATTTTATGTATTAATATTTATTTGGGTTATTAGTATTTTGTTTATTACTTTGTACTTATTTCATTAGCAGTGAATATTATTCATTATATTATGTTGGATACATTATTTATTTTCTTCATAATAATATTGGCTCCTACTTATTGTTGCGGTACAGCACATTTGAGGAACGCACCGACAGAAATGTAACAAAAGTGAACGTGCATAGGGCATGCATGAGATGAGTTGTTGAATAAAGAAGAGCTGTACACTTCCTGCCGTGTTGGTCTATTTAAACAAGGAAGACAGCAAGAAAATACATCATATTAAATGTAACTATAACCCACCAAACCACAGCCTCAAGAGACTGGTGAGAACAACATATTAGGGTTACATTTACATAAATGTTCGATGCTAGCAGTGTGACTCTGAAGTGCTGTATCTTTGCAAGTTTTCTGCCTGACAAAAACCCGCAATGTCGATGAAACGTTCTTCACCGACAAATTTCAGGAACACTTTGGACTGAAGTGTTTCTCTGCACGGAGAGGCGCCTCCTCAGATACCGATGGAGCAAAGGCACGTGAACAACACATTTAAAGCGATCAATGCGGAAGGGGGATATAACATACGAAGGTTTGAACTTTGAGAGTGTTTAAACAAGAGAGAAATGTGAGAAAATGTTAATGCCTGTGTGAGAAAAGTGTATAGTGTGTGGTGAGGGGTTATACAGCCTTAAAACATATATAATAACTGTAAAAAATAAAGCTGACTACTTTGTGGATTTCACCTATTGCGGGTTATTTTTAGAACGTAACCCCCGTGATAAACGAGGGACCACTGTACCAAGGAATGGCCACTAATCCAACTCTAGACAGCTCTAAGCTAACAATACCCTATCCAGTTATTTTAATAGATCCATGTTCCCTCTCTTAGGGCTCAATTTAGGGGTCATGCCATTTTAGTGGAGTACTCAAAATTTCCCACAATGCACCTTGAAAATTAGTGTCCAATGCTCGTCACTAGATCACAATGCATTGCGATAAAACTGAATGAAACCAGATAGAAGTGCTAGTTTATCACACTGTTGATCCCTGATTATGATTCTTTTAAAACACTTTTAAATAAACCATTTCTGTGTAGAGTTGGTAGCATTAGTGACTTCCCTTAGCTGAGCTGTTAAAAGAGCGATAATTTCCACAGACAAAAAGCTGATGAATCCAGTCGGTCTATGTAGGATGAGTTCCATCTTGACATAAACATGTATGGTTATTATTAGTCCATAAATATTTGTGTGCCAGTCAAATTTGATCATTATGATGATTTATGACAGAAATCAAGACTGATCAGATTTTAGCCCAGACCCAGAGTCACGTGACCTGAATGTTGTGAGATGCATGTCCGAATAACTCAAAGTGCACTACATAGTCTGCTAAAGAGAGCCCAGCTATGTAGTGAATGCGGGATTAGGAACTGGCTGGGACATTCAGGCACAGCCATAAACAACAAACTGTGATTATTGAGCAATTATATTTGACAGTGGCAGTCGGTTAGACATGTGCCCACTAAATAGATGGCTAGTGGCAGGGTCGTCAGTAGACCTACTGCTATACTGGGGACACAGCCCCTTTCATTTGTACTTACAGTTTCCTCAAAAGTGTAATGTAGGGCACCTGTTTCAGGCAGGGAGGTTTAGGGATCCCCCAGTAGGAAATAATGCACAAAACAGATATAATTTCCTATAATCTGGTAGATTTTAGATGAATAAATGCATGTAACAGCCTAACTGAGAATTATCTCCCAAGATAAGCTTTACCTATTTTACCTATGTATATTATACTTTTTAAACATGTGTTTTCAAAAGCTACTTATCACTTGTGTCCAACTCCTGCCCAATGGTAATGGATCCCCAGGTCTCTGCTGTCTTCCTGTTCTCTGGCCCTATTCTCCAGCACACTGAGTTGCAGCCTGTGGACAGACCCTCCTCCCTCAAACATCTGTTAGGACACCTAGCTTCACATTTTATGTTGCATTTAATCCAACTTCACACTATTAAATCCACAAGGCTATTTTTTTCATTTATGCAGCAAACTACACAAATATGAGGTGGACTTTCTAAAAAAAAAAAAAAAAAGACTAAATCTTGGGCTTTGTAGAACATCTTCATGGGCTCTACATGTTACCCAGAGCTGCTTTAAGAGCATGAATAGGACCTAGGTCATACATAGTGGTGCTGGTCGGGGCATGGTTTTAGGACTTGTTTGAAATGGTACACGCACACACTGGAAATAGTGCAAAATCTTTTAGGAGTGTGGGACTAGCAGCCTGGATCATGTAGGAGCCAACCTGACACAGTGTGAACATGCTCTGGACGTCCAGAGGTCCAGGTGAGGAACCAGACTATGTGCTCTGTGCACAAGCAGACTTCGTTCTGTGACTTGTATTTTTTTTCATGCTGGAGCGTCATGTTTGTAGTCACAATGTGTGTTTCTCAATTCCCAGAATCCTTCCTCCTTAGACCACTCTGTAGCACTCCTCTGGAGTGGGCTCCTCCAAAGCAGAGCCAGCTTACACCTGCTTACACCACCTGGAGCTCACATGGAACAGGAGGAGGGAGCGACTGTGCTGTGTCACGTGACCAGCTCAACTGAGATAGCACTCAGAGTTTTAATAAAAATGAGTGCTTCTATTCAGAAGTGTTTATGTGTCAACATCCATTCAAAACACATGAATAATGAAGGCCAAATGGATCATTAACTGCTGATTCAGACCACTAGGGTCCGAACGCAGAACGTACAAATTGTTCTATTTTTTTCGTTTGTTCACACTACCTCCCTCAAATCCAAACTATCGGACTTTCCCTGGTGCTGTCTCTACTGAGCGTGCCCCATGATCGATCTGATAATAGTGTTATCTGGCAAGGCACGGCAAGTTTATTTGTATAGCACGACTGGTACACAAAGCAATTCAAAGTGCTTTACAAAATAAGAGAGACATTAAAACCACAATAAAACACACATAAATAATCACAAATAATCACCATAAAATTAACATTAAAGGAGAAGAGCACAGAATAAAAACCTTTCAGTCATACGCACAGCTAAACAGAACTGTTTTGAGCCTGGATTGAAACACTGTCAAAGTAGAGGTCTGTCTCACATCTTCAGGAAGACTGTTCCAGGTTTTAGCTGCATAAAACTGAAAAGATGATTCCTCATGTTTAGTCCTGACTCTGGGCACCAGCAGGAGGCCGGTCCCTGAAGTCCTCAGAGTGTGAGATGGTTCATATGGCACTAGTATGTCAGAAATGTACTTTGGTGCAAAGGCCATGGAGAGACACAAGCAGTGCTGCTTTAAAGTCTGGTCTCTGAGATGTTATTGATTGGATGTGGCTGTTAAAGTCCAAGTCTGAGTACATTATTGCCCCTAGATTTCTAGCCTAATTTGAAGGTTTTAGAGAGAGAGACTGGAGGTGACTGCTGACACTTTCTCTATATTTTTGTGGGACAAAGACTATGACTTCAGTCTTGTCTGAGTTTAGCTGGAGAAAGTTGTTTTGCATCCACACACTGATCTGTTGGGTGCAGTGGCAGAGTGAATCCACTGGTCCATTTTCACCTGCTGCTAGTGAGACATAGATCTGAGTGTCATCATTATTTTCTCTTGGCACTTGCCTCATGCAGAGTGCATGGACTGGGTCTCTCCATACTGGAGCACAGCTGATTTATACTGGGATTCATCGCCCAATAAAAAAGGTCTAGTGATGTCCCTGACTTGTGGTTCAAACCTGCAAAGTATATGTTGTATCCCTTGGCAAGATACTCTCACTGCTTAAAATATTGTGGAAATGCATTATTACTGTTAGCGAGCATTCTCCACAGCATTTTTTTCCCCAACCAAGTTATGCCACACAACAATCACTTTGCATTGATGGCTATGCTAGCAAAAAGACTATTTTTTACAATATACACTACCATTCAAAAGTTTGGATACACCTTCTTTTTCATAGTGTTTTTTTTTTTTTTATCACTTTCTACATTTGTATAGAGACAGAAAACATCAAATATATGAAGCAATAAATGTGGAATTCTGTAGCAAAGACAAAAAAAAGTAATATTTTATATCCAAATCCCCAAAGAAGCCTCCCTTTCCTTTGTGGACAGCATCAAAAACCCTTGGGCTTCTCTCAATGAGCTCTTTGATTAATTCACATAAAATTATTTTCTGTTCGCATGTGTGCCATGTCAAGGTCAAGAAATGTCAAAATGCAAAGCAGCGGTGGGTGGCTATTTTTTAAATCTAAAAGAGGTTTTGTTTTATTTTTTGTTTGCTGTGAAGCTGCTTTCATTGAGAATCTACAATGTGAATAACCATAGAAATAAAGAAGAAACATAAATGAAAAAGCGAGTCCAAACTTTTGACTGGTGGTATGTTTTTTCACAATCAGATTAAGATTAGAGTTAGGATTAAGATTAGGTTGAGGAAGAGTGAATTTGGTTAAGGTTAGAGTGTAGGTTGCATTGCATTGGAGAGCCTAAGAGCATCACCTACTTGTCTTCAAATACAGTAAAATGCTACACTGGGAAAAAATTTCAGTCAAAGAAATCACATATCCATGAAGACAAACAGACTGCAGACCTGCCACAGGAAAAGTTACATAGTGCACCTTTTATATACTGATGTTAAAATGTCCCACTCAATATGTTCTGCAATATTGTTGACTAATGAACAGTAAAATGGCTGCCAACATTTGTGGGGTGAATTATTTGAAACCATTTTTGCAAGGTTCCGTGAAATGAATCTTTGCATATCAAGAAAATTACATAGTTGAACTGGTTTGTGCAAAGCAGCTGGGACAATTTGGAGAACAAACTGTAGCTTGTTCATGTTTACACCAAACATCAAACACATAGATCAATATAAAACATGGACCGCTTCCAAGTACATTCATCAAGACGTTATGGATGCGTTATCATATGAAGAAATAGCAGCTGTGGAAGTGAATGGGAAGGATATAATTTGGAAAAAAATTATTGCGTGGCGCTCAAGTGGTGGCTGACATTTTAATAAAAATCACATTGACAGCGACAGTTTAAATCTGCTTTTCATTCCCTTAGACCTGCGTGGAGCATGGCCAACATTATATTTGGTAAACGATGTGCTACATAAATGTTCATGTTAGGTGTCAGTCAATCAAATAACTGTATTTATCTTCTGGAGGTTATATAAAGTGCATCTGACAGGTGTTTATGTTTTTCAAATTATGTTTGGGTTTGCTGGGGTAGCACCTGTGGTAAATATTTTATATAATTTGGACATTAGTCAAGTGACAGTTTGTGAAGAAAAGTTGAATAAAAGTGCAACATACAGGAATACAATACAGGAAGTAGCCCTGAGTTGTAAAATGCTTGTCTGGTGTGCAGAATACACACTTATACTTTACACAGATGTGAGTCTGGTTTTGAAATGGTCGTGATTAGCTAATCTGGGATGTGCATGGTCTGTCTGTTGGAAATAATAAAGGAAAAATATCACAGGGGGCTGAAAAACATTATAGATTTCTGCAGAATCAATGAGCAAAGCACGAAAATCCTACTCCTGATTTCACCTTAATCTGAGGTGAGATCAGTTTGATTTTATGTCCAAATCATAGGTGACCGATGAGTTCCTTCGTTTCACCTGTGTCACTTAAAAAAAAGAGAAATGATCTGATTGCAGAGTCACATTTGACCGGGCTTGAGGGGTAACGGAGGATGTGAGGACCAGACTCATATCAGTCTGTATATTAAAAAAAAAAACCCAACAAAAAACAGAGAGACCTCATTCTGGATTTACCAGACAAGAAAAACGGAATAGCTCTATCTATCCGTGTCAAAGCAGGAAGTAATATGTCCTTCTTCTTCTGGGCATTTCAATCGATGTCCAGAATGGAGTAAGGATAATTCTTGTAACATAAGAGGAGAGGATATGGAGCCCTAATGGTCGTTTACCCCATTAATCGAAAACTCGCTGAAACAATAGGTCATGCAAGAAATGTCTGTCCTCAGAGACCTCCAACGGCTCCCCATCCCCCAGCGCATCTAATTCAAGCTCCTCACCATTGTGTACAAGTCCCTCCATAACCTTCTCTAAGCTGCTCCACCAACACAAAACCGCCCACCCACCCGTGTTCTCCGATCAGCTGATGCCAACCTCCTGTCTCTCCCCATCAGGACTAAACGCAAGACCTGGGGGGACAGGGCCTTCTCAGCTGCTGCACCCACCCTCTGGAACTTCCTGCCCAAGCACAGCAGAGACTCATCCACACTCACCATCTTCAAATAAGCCCTGAAACTCACCTGTTCAAAACTGCCTTTGAATAACTGCATCTCCTTTTATCTGATTTTTTCATGTATTTATTTTATTTTATGTTGTTGGTTGTTGTTGTTTTATGTTGTTTTAAGTTGTTTTAAGTTGTTGTTGTTGTTGTTGTTGTTGTTGTTGTTGTTTTAGGTTGTTGTTTTAAGTTGTTGTTGTTGTTGTTGTTGTTTGAGGTTGTTGTTGTTTTAGGTTGTTATTGTTTTCAGGCTGTTGTTGTTGTTGTTTGAGGTTGTTGTTTTAGGTTGTTTTAGGTTGTTGTTTTAGGTTGTTGTTGTTTTTGTTGTTTGAGGTTGTTGTTGTTTGAGGTTGTTTTAGGTTGTTGTTGTTGTTTTAGGTTGTTGTTGTTGTTGTTGTTTTAGGTTGTTGTTACTGAAAATTGAAAATAAATATTTGAGAATTTTTGCTAAACCTATTTGTCTTCTGTGTTGGTGTTGTGCTCTCAGTTTAAAAAGCTATGATCAATTTCATCCAAATGCTGAAATTAGAGGGGAAAAGAGGAAATTTCATTGCAATAAAGCAGCATGTATTTCACCGTGTAGTCGGCTTTGCTGCAGCTGTTGTCTTGGAAACCAAATATTTGATGATGATTCAATGATCAAATAAAAACGGTAATATGTTGGTGTAGCAGGTTGTCTTGGATGTATCCCAGAGGAGCAGCAATTTCTTTAACAAAAATAGTCAAATTTAGTAAGTTTAGTTCACAGTTGACACCTTTTGTTGTTCTTGTAACTGTTTATGTGTTGTTGTTAATATAAATGCTTTTGTACAGTATGTGACACTTGGTTGCTATGTCGATAAGTTGATGTGAAGGTTTTATTGGTCAGTTATGGGTCTGTTTTGGGAGACTGGTTCTAGTCAATTGAGACTGCTGTTGTTTTGCTCTAGTTTTGGCATGAGTTACAACTTACAGTAGCCCTTGTGTTAAAAAATAAACAATCAAAAAAATTCAGCGTGTTTCCTAAAAAACACTACAGTATTACGGTGTCATTTTATGATCTACTGAAGTCTGCCAAACCATTAATTTATGTTTTCTGCATGAGCTGGTGCCATTTTTTGATGTTATGTATTCATACAATCCTTACATATCATATTGTTTATACATTACATTTAGTTTGCACTGCCATCGGGTGGTCACTTGAGGTGTTGCAGCTGATTGATTTCAGACTGCATCCATACTAAATAGGAATTATTTTACTTCTATGGGATATTAACTGCTAACACATAACATATTTAGATCACCTTTTATTGTTTTGAAAATGCTATATTTGCCGAAAGCAAAGTATTAACGCGTTTTATAAATTTTACTTTCGTTTTTTGATGCTCCAAGTCCCCCCTCCCTTTTCTCTTCATGTTAAGTCACTCCCCCTCCGGAGCGTTATCAGAACACAATCAGCATCCTCGCAACTAATGAAAGTACGACTGCACATCACATCAGGTTTGTCAAGTTGTTGTGTACAGTTTTGTGTCATGTTTTCGTATGTTTATAGAGAATTGTTGTGTGCGAACATGGATGACATAGGCTTGTGGGCTGAACATTGGACAGAATCTTACAGGTATAGAGGGTTCAACTAGGGCCCGGGAGAGATTGTTAAAATACTAAAACATGCATAGATGACATCTAAAACCTCTTCAGGCATGTTTTTTGATGAGGGAACAACATTATCAAATGGTAGAAAGCAAAAAAAAAAAAAAAAAAGACTTAACATAATACCCCCTCTTTAAACTTTTGACCCAGAACTGAGGTGAATGCAATGTTGTTAAAACGTGTCCATTGTAGTTGTGATGTGCAGGCTCTGGTGTGGTCGTATGAAGATGGGTGTTTGGGTATTGGGTATTTTGGGTATTTTATGCGTTTAAGCAGTAAGGTAGTCAGTAAAGTCAACAAAAGCACCAAATATTGTGGAGTATCAGCACTGTGCATGTTCTACATCCATTCAACCGACCTGGTTCAGTCCTGCCTCCTCCAGAGCCCCTCCATAAGTGAGCGCACAGGTAGTCTTTCAGCCTGGTTAGTATGTGGTTGTTTTGGCGTCTGTAGGCCTATGGATAGTTATATCTGTAAATATGGGCAGCTGGCACAGGTCCTGAGGTTACAGTCCATCACTGGCTGAATGGCTAGTAAATTGTCCAGCATCTTAGTAAATTAGATAGCTATACAATTTTCTCATTGCATTCAAAATATAACCCTATGTGTTTATTTTTTTGACTATAAATTGGAGGCGGGACCAAACTAGTGAGTCATTAGGGAACAATCTGAGCAACAGTGTTTTCCATTTTAGAGAAGAGCTCAACCTAAATATACAGGGTTTGTGCGTTAAACATGAGTGCATGAAACAAAACACAACTTCGGGTATGTTTTTGATGAGGACACATTACATAGATCAGAAAATAGCATAATATAGACCCTTTAACAACACACACTTAATGCCATACTGTGAAACATTCCTGGAGGAACAATGCCATCTCCAAGGGTACAACAAATCAGATCCGCCCCCAGAAAAAAATTACATAGTGCACTTTTAAATTGTTATGACATTTTGTGAAACCAACGTATTGTGCCCCAGCCAGCATTTGAAAAAGTCCAATTCTTTCCCTACCTATCCTTCACTCGTTTGAATCTCCGTTTTGTTAGATTGGACCTGTCAGTTGTGTTCTGTTGCCCGGAGACGCTTGAGTTTTTGATGCATGGTTTTGATCGGCAGTTATTCATCTTGCTCTGCCGTGATAGAGCGCTGCGCTTGTCTGTTAACAGTTTCACCCCAAGGCAAAGCAAAGAGGTCACTGCGCCAACAGAACAAACATGGCCGACCCCTTCTCACTTTCGCCCTGTCACTTTTACTAAACTGCCTTTTGGATTCCAGCCCACACGAGCGAGCGTATAGGCACAATAGCATCTCTTCATACAAAACTGCATCAAGGTCCCGCAATGATTCAAAAGCATGAAAGGGAAGTCAAGGTGCTGCTTTGTCGACGCGCCTCTTCAATCTGCGGGCTGACTTTTTTGAAATGTTGCCATGGTGATATCGCTCTTTTACTGATTGAGAGCCTTGTAAATGCTTGTGTAAGTTTCTCAGGTGCATTACTTATGGAAATTAACATATACTGTTGGCTACATTCTTGCATATTCTATACGAAATACCCCATAAAAGGGACAATGTAAAATAGAGGTGGATGCGTAAAATTGTCTGATCAAATACTTGAAAAAAATAAAAATAAATAAAAATCCAGTTCCTTTGTATTGTTTAACATTGTATATTATGTTATACAGCAAACCAAACATGTCCTCATACTGCCACTATATTCTGTAATTACATTCTCATTGCAGCCACCAAAATTAACCTTCTGCACATAACTTTCTACGTAATAACTTTCTTCAAAAGCAGGTGGCACTAGTGGCTAAACTATACACTGATTATTCTACTTGTTGGCCACTTTCACCACAGTAAGTATTCTAAAGTAAATGAATGACAAGGCAGATTATGGGTGTTTAGATCGTAAGGAAGACCTTCATAAAGTATAGCATTAAATTTGTATATGTCCATAGACGCAAGCAAATAACACCATCAAGTTTGAAGAAATAGCCGTACCTCTCCATGTAATGCTCTTAAAGTAATCATTATCTTACAATCCTGGGCTTTTGAAAACCATTGTAGGAAGAATTAAATTGGAGAGATTCCAAATATTCTGGAGGTTCCCGGTAATAGTTTGATTTAAGAATGTTGCACAATTTGTTTTGCCCCAGTACAGATATTGTATAAGCAGCTCTTAAGGTCAAAATATGTCTGTTTTGCGCGCTGTCGGCATCTAATTAGAAAGCTTTATGTCATCTGATAGCCAGGAAGTGTGCATTAGCATGCTAGATGTTGTTAGCTTCACTGTCACAGCAAAACTCTGCACTCGATTCCAAAAAGTTGTGATATGCACTTCCAAGCTCACTACGATGAATAATTAAGATCCTTGGAATGCATAAGGTAAGTAAGGAATAAGTTTGGGCCACTGCAAACTGTTTAAAATGAACTATTTCTGTTTTTCACACTTGTAAGAGAGAAAAGCTGCTAGCAAAACAATTACACTGAGCAAGTAAACCAAAGAGACCCTGTGAGGAGCTAGGTATGGACCTCTGAAACGCTACAGACTCTTTACCCAAAATGTGGCTGCGGACAGTCCAGAGGAAACACGTCGAGGGAATGTCCTGTCTCAACACCAAAAGAAACAAAAGTGTGTAGTAAGAGCGAGGCGTAGAAGACGGCTTTTCGAGTTGTGTCTTCAGAGGACACTGACACTTTTGTCCAGTGGGCTGTTACTCTCCTCAGACTGCCCAGACATACAAACTGCTGTCCCTACCTGACCAAACCTCTTGTTAAACTGCACTTGGACTCCTCTATGTGTTTAAATGCACTGTACTTGAATTTTACTTTGAAACATAAAAATCAGAACTAGTTTGCAGTGGTCCAAAATTATTCCTCACTTACCTTTATAGATTCCAAACATCCTAATTATTCACCACAATGAGTCTATAAGCACTTTTCTCAACTTTCAAAGGCCAGAGTGGAGTTTTGCCATAATAGTAAAGCTAACAACAACTAGCAGGCTAATGCACACTTCCTGATTATCTGACCATAAACTGATTTAGAATTAGATTAAGCCATTTTGAACATAAGAGCTGCTTATACAAGATATGTGTACTGTGGCGAGACAAATTTCACTCAAACGCATAGGAAAAAATCAGATACAGGGCCTTTACATTAAACTCCTCTCCGGGATAAATAAAGTTATACTGAAAGAGTGAAGTAAAGATGATAGTGGTTTTGTTGCAGTAGACAGATTTAACACACTCATTGCTTCTAAATGACACTTACCTTATTTCTTCCCATACCTGGCTTGTTTGTTCAGTCTTCCATTATGTAGTGTAATTGTCAGGACAAAGCCTTGTGTAAGCTCCTGTAGTCTCATCTATCTCCCATAACAGTAGAGGGGTGATGGATGTTTGTGAGGCAGAATGAGACAGCACTCCGCAGCTCTCTGTCTCTGTCTGCACAAAGCAAACTCATATTATTCAGCCCACTCACAAGGATGACGGGGAGGAGGGGGGGGCAAGGGTCAAGCTCAGGCCACCGATACCACTGCTTCATTTGTCTGCAGTATCAATTCAGTATAGATGGAAAGTACAAAGTGATATATCAAAGCAATGTCAGTGTATCAGTAAAAGTTGGATTTGGTACCCCCGTTTGCAAGTTACATGGAACTCTTCTGAAGCAAATCTGACAAACACATAGTTCATCCATCTCAAAATAAATGTTAGTTTATGAATAATAAATAAATAAACAGCGCAGAGGAGTGAAGCACTGCAAAATCAATGTGAATTTGGCCTGATGAAGAGGAGACTGTATTTGCTAGGATACAGAATACACATGTCTCCAATACTTCCAAAGATTAGAGTCTGGTCTGTTCAGATGAGCGTGATTGACAGGTGGATTAGCCAATCACAGATATGCATGGTTCATCCATATCAAAACAAATATGGCTGCTTACAAGGAAAAACTCAAAGATTAAAAAAATATATATATATATATATATATATATATATATATATATATATATATATATATATATATATATATATATATATATATATATATATATATATATATATATATATATATATATATATACATTTTTTTGTATAAATTAAATTAAAGCAGCAAGCAGCATGGAACAACAACCTGAGGATGGAGCTAACGCACCACTTGTCTCTGTGTCATTGCAGCTTAGGGCTGTACTTGTTATTAAATAAACAGTCAACACACATTAGACGAGCTGATGCACTAACATAGGCAGGCATCGCCATGGCAACACCATGCAAATAAAACTTTGGCCCCCCAGACTTTTTTGACAGGGACGACCTAAAGACCCAGTGTGCCAAATTTTGCATTATTCAGTGAAGCTAATAAGTTGTTACATTACTTTGAAATTTAAGAGAAACAGGAACATTTCATATTAGGATAACATGAGCTCTTTCACGCATTGCCATGGCAACCCAGTGAAAAATATGACATAGGTCCCACTGACTTTTTTGAATGGGATGACATGGAGAGTCATTGTGCCAAATTTTACATTATTCCATGATACTAATATTTTTTGTTATGAATGAGAAATTTTGGGATCATTCCCTCTAGGATAACATGCACTCATGGTTGGGAAAGTGATAGGCCCTATGCCCTATAGAAGCTCAGTCCTAAAAATCAATGAGTGAAGCTCTAAACTCTGTTAATCTGAGGTGAGAGAAATTTTCGTTTTGTTCAAAATGATGAGTGACCAATGAGCTTCTGTTTCACATGCGTCACTGAAATAAACTCATTGCACTGTCCTCTTTGAGCCAGCCTCGAGACATGAACGGAGTGGTGACCAGACTCTCCAGCCTATCCCTCTGTATAGAAAAAAAATAGGAAGTATCATTCTGGATGTGCCAGTCAAGAGGTAGTTGTGACCAGACTTTAAATTCTAACGATTTTATCTACTGCCAGAAATGCAGAGCCAGGATGCCAGGATATTGGTCAGGATTACTGGTAGATCATTATTTTATCTATTTCATCCATTTTATGTTGTATGGGAATTTATTTATCTATTTTTTTAAATACTATGATAGACAAGAAGGATCTTAAAAAGACAATGCTGTGGACAGACTACAGTTATGTTTCTTGTTGTTCCCATTTCCCAAAAAAAGAAAATCCAAATCCAATGAGCGTACACACCATAACCATAACAACCAGAGCCTTACATAGTTTAATCCTGCACAAAACATTTCTGACTTCAACATGCTGCAAAATGCTTGTTACCTAATGTCTTCTGCCACGGTTCCTAATTGGCATAATCACATTAACCCTAAACATAAGAGATGACTGAACGACTAAACAATATCCTAGCAACACAACAGCTCCGCCAGTGAAACGAAAGGCAGACCAGATGGCTCTGTCTCTCCTCTTTTCGTCTCTCTCCCTCCCTCTCTTTTTCTCTCTGTGAGCGAGGATGAGGTTAGTTCCCAGTGGACAGCAGGGGGCAGTCTAGCTTCATTACATTGCTGGCTGGATGATATGCATTCTCTCCAGGGGGACACAGCCAGACGTGACAGTAACTGATTTCTTCCTCCCATGTTAGATTCACTTTTGTCTTTGTAATGATTGTGTTATTTTTGGATCTACAAAGTATTCAATGATGTTTATCAAGGATGTTCTTTCTGTACATTTCTTTAACCAATTAATTGTTAACCACCAGCTTGAGATCACTAGGGATGGGCTGATACCGACCTATATTGATATTTTTGCTTACCAGTGTGATTGATATCTGAAATATACCAAAATCAATATTTAACTTTTAAAATCCATAGCAAGATCCACAAATTTATCTTAGGTTTAAGTAAAGATAAAAAGATAACAGAATGTATTTGTTTGGTATGTGATGCAATTTGTTCCATGTTTGTGTAAACATACAGCCATATAACACTCTTCTGTTTCCATTGTTTCTCATGAGTCTGTTCAAACAGACAAATCTGATGCACTGAGGACAATCTGGGAATGACACATGGCACACAGAAACTGGGTCAGTCCCCAAAATATCGGTATTGAATATCATATCAAATATGGATATCTTTTAAAAATTAAATTGATATCAGCTGATAACAATAGTGGAACCGATATATATCGCCCATCCCTAGATATCACTATGCACAATATATATAATTTTCCCCTGTAATAATCATTAGGGATAATCAAAAAGGTTGAGTAAATATTTGCATAATTTGATGTTTTTTCCTCACTAAAGAGATATTTCTATGCTTTTACATTATCGTGACAGCAAACCCCGCTCTGGACTTTGAAAGCTGCGAAAAAAAAAGTATGCTCATAAACTCATTGCGGTGAATAATTAGGATGCTTGGGATGCATGAGGTAAGTGAGAATTAACTTTGGACCACTGCAAACCATTTCAAACGACCTACGCAGTAAAAATCAGATATAATGTTGTTGTAACATGTTGTAATCCTTTGTAATTATTTTATCATTAACTCCTCTCTAATTAATAATTTTAATTTTCTGTATTATTCATGTTACTATTTGTCCCAGCATATAATGATTCACTACAATGATTTTATTTATTTTTTTCATCCAAAATAAACTTGCATTTACAGTAAACATACCCCTGACTGCAGGAACCCTACAGGCGAAAGGGGGCAGTCTTGTCGTGCGGATTCCTTCTTTGACAAACAGGACCTGGTGCAGTGATGAGATGGGGAATATGGGTTGGAGGTCGGGCAGAAGGGCAGAGATTGTGATTAAAAAGGCCCGAGCGTGAGACAGGGATGAGGGGAGAGAGAGTCCCTGTCACGTTATCCATAAGCCTACAGGAGAAGTCAAATTAATTGCATTATTAATAGGCTTTGATTATACCGCGAAGGCTTTTGACGACCACCTCTTCCGTGGCCCTCTGCTCTCCAATCAAATGGCAGACATGCTTGTTTGTTCAAGTGAAACGTGCAGTACTTTACAGTGGAGGGGTTTCAGATGACATTGTAACATTATAGATCTGTGTTTTAATGGATAGAAGGGCAAGGGAAATTAGTGTTGTTAAAAGTAATGAGGTTGCATTGAGTCCTATTGAATTAAGACAGCACTACAGTTTAAGTGTTCAACTGCAAAACAGATAACTGGTATTTGAAGAAAGTATACATATATACTAACGTCTTCTACATTCTACATTGCCAATGAAAATATTGTCAAACTATTTGTTGGCATCAGGGAGAGGCCAATGAGAGCACTCAAACTCTTCTTTTCATAGACGCTGTGTTCAAATACAGAAAAAAAAAAAAATCAATAAATTAAATAAAAAATATATAAATAAATAAAATAAAATAGATGAAAAAAAAAATGAATTAAATAATGGAATACTATTTTGATTGCAGTAAAATGCATTTAGTCTTTGCTATAGAAAGAGTAAACTGCAAGCCCGCAATTACTTCTTTAAACGGCACTACCTTTTTTCTTTTTTCTTTTTTCCTCCAAACACACCTGAGCCATCTGGTGTAGCAACCTACTATAGGACTGCTTATTTTTATTTTCTATTTTTTATTTTTTATTCACCTTATTCCGTAAGTAACTATGGGCTCCGGCATCGTCTTTAGGTTGTATTATTTTGCTTGGGAGTGTTCTATAGTTCTATATAGACTACTAAGAGGTTTTAAAGCCTCTTAGAGAAACATCGCAGTGTGACTGAAATGATGGTGGTCAGGGTAAGGTCAGTTCTGAGCACTCAAAGAAAAATATGACTTTTATAACATTGCACATTTCATTTTTTACCAACGCATCCATAGACCTCTCATTGCTGATCTGTTTGCATATGATACATTAATCAGCGTATTACAGATTCCTACAATATGCATATTATAAACCATATTAAATTAAAAAATACTATTATTTGGAATCCTGGTATGTGTCAGTATTCTGTAGGTTTTCACGGAACCTTTCACTTCAACCAATGAAAACTCCGCAATAATCTCGACTGAATTAAATTGAAAGCTTCAGCACACTTGCACACACTAGCAGCTCTCACCTCACAGCGCAGAGAGTCACAGGTTCAATTCCCGGCGGCCATTCTGTGTGGACTTAGCCTGCTTTTCCCTGTTTCCCGGTCTGTATTATGTGAACTGCTGAATCTCATTTGGGCTGAGGCGTGGAAGTGAGCCTGACTGGCACTGTGCAAATGTCAGCCCTGTCGTTAACCACTTATGGTCCAGCGAGTATCCAAGCTCAGACCTGGAGATAGCATGGAGGGACTGGAGACACCGAATGAAAGAGAAGGATCATTTTGTTGACTAATGCTGCATATTCTCTTTATGTCAATACATTCAGCAAAGAAAACTATATAAAATGATTGATGAAGACTGAAACTGACTAAATGTCCAGATATTTTTTATTCAACTAATATTCAATCAGAGACCACTCAAAGAAATGCATGGTTTGTCTGTGTCAAAGCTAACTTCTGCAGAATCAATTCATTCATTTGTGCATTTGTAGATGAGAAAGATGTGCTTTTCACTTTTCCAGCTGTTGTGATGCTTCGACCAATCACATTCCAGTATTCATCATGACGTTATGCCTTTTCCTGACCGTTTCAGCAGACGCCATTAATAATGTGTTGAACTCACTTCAGAGTGCTACAGTCTACTATCAATCTGACCCAATCACCCAAGTTAGTTAATAATCTGAGATGAGAGCAGGCCTGTCACGACTTATCATTCAGTACATGATAAATGGAGCAATAATTTTTGGAGGTCAATATTTTATTTTACTTTTGCTTTGCACTGGTGGGAACATTTTGGTTATATTTCTGTGCTACGATGTGAATTGAGATGTAGAAGGCTGAATACTGAACTTATATATCATTATAGATGCAAACAAATTACTAAAGTGTTGCATTCTGGCATTTATTCATTACAGTTGAATTTTTTTTAACAATCAATTTAGCAAATTTTGAATATTTTTGGTGATAATTCTGCCTTTTCAATGTCATCGTTTATCATCTACATTTACTTCAGCATTATCAGACCTAGGTGAGAGGAGTTTGATTTTGCTATAAATCATAGATTAGATGACCACTGAACTTGTTTGTTTACAGCGTGTTGCTGAAATGATTTCTGATTGCATGCTTCCATTTGAGTTTAGCCCGTGACCTGGGGGAGGGAGTGGTGATCAGACATTCTCGCTATATATAGAGTACACCAGTCTGGCACTCAGGCAGTCCTTGCACCACAGTACCTCATCAAACTCTTGTAAACAACCACTGCAAACATCATCCTTTCTGTCTCGTAACAGATTCTGCTGTTTATGCAAAATACAGCATGTTCACTATCATGTCACATTTGCATACAGACACAGTACAAGCCCACGGTGAAAAAAACAAAAACAAAACAAAAAACAAAACAAAAAAAACAAAACAATTCAAATACCCCAAATGCAATCAGGAGTTTACTCAGCATGTTCCTCCATGATGTTCCCCGCATCAGTTACCCTGCCCCCGGCGCCTATCCATCCCCGAGAATGTGACATACTGCCAGTGTTGTGCAATTAACCAAATGACCTCTTAATCATGTCATCTCTGCCTCCCTACATCACTGACAAAAACAGGCAAATCTGATCGCTCACCGCAGCCGATCACCCAAAGCAAAAATATAATGGAAACCTAATGGAGTGTGCTAAATGTCTCTATATTATATTCTTGCATATTAACAGTAGCAGCTACACAACAGGGGCAAGCGCGGGGGAGACGTGCCGTTTTCAGAGCAAGATAAATGGAAACGGACTCAATTTGGAAGCACAATTGAATCTTGGCGATGCCTTTCGGTTTGGTGCATATAGATCACGGTGAACGGTAGTTAGACAATAGCCGTTAATGTGCATTGATGGAGGAAGCAGCTTTGGTGTTTCTATTCAGAGTCTGCTTAGGCACAACATTCGTTTTCATTAGTCGCTGTCACCAAGGCCCATTAACCAGCCCACAGGATAATCGTCTCCACGGGGAGTTGACCTGTTTATGGTTGCGCAGGTAAGGGTTAAAACCATAGACCGTATAAAGAAGTGGACTAAGTGAGTGTGACGTCACCCATAGCATTCAGCTCCAGTCAAATGAAGATCACTAAGGCTAGCAGTTACAGGGGTGAATTTGGAGCTGAGTTTCCATCGTGAGTATCACAGCAACCGAAGAGCCAATCCGGAGCCAGTTTGTTGAAGGTAACGCTCCTTCCTGCACACCACTAGTTTAGCAGGGAGCACGACCTTAGCAATGCTGTCAATCAAACTGGTTACTAACGCTAGCGGGAACGACCTCGGAGAAAGAAGGGACCTGATTTGCCTGTTATTAATGTTCATATCTTGATTTACAGACAAAAGAGCATTTTAAGACCAAAATGGCCAACCTGACAGCAGCATTTACAGAGAGAGGGGGTGACAATTTTTCTATGTAAAGTGAATTGAAGCCAGAGGAACGCTTATGCTCACTTCCTATTTGGAATGTGGCAGCTAGCAGGTTAGCAATGTCCATTTATATATACAGTTTATGGTTCAAACGGACTTCCCAACATCCAGACAATATTCAAAGTCCAGGTGTGAGATTTATCCATCCATCCATCCAATCATCCATTTTTTTCCGCTTATCCGGGCCGGGTCGCGGGGGCAGCAGTCTAAGCAGGGACTTCCAGACTTCCCTCACCCCGGACACGTCCTCCAGCTCCTCCGGTGGAACCCCAAGGCGTTCCCAGGCCAGCCGAGAGACATAGTCCCTCCAGCGTGTCATGGGTCTTCCCCGGGGCCTCCTCCCAGTTCCTCCCGGTGGGACATACCCAGAACAGAACAGAGGCGTCCAGGAGGCATCCTGAGCAGATGCCCGAGCCACCTCAACTGGTTCCTCTCGACGTGTAAGAGCAGCAGCTCTACTCCGAGCTCCTCCCGTGTGACCGAGCTCCTCACCCTATCCCTAAGGGTGCGCCCAGCCACCCTACGGAGGAAACCCATTTCAGCCTCTTGTATCAGCGACCTTGTACTTTCGGTCATTACCCAGAGCTCATAGGTGAGGGTAGGAACGTAGATTGACCGGTAAATCGAGAGCTTCGCCTTCCGGCTCAGCTCCTTCTTCACCACAACGGATCGATACAGCGACCGCATCACTGCAGATGCTGCACCGATCCGCCTGTCAATCTCACGCTCCATCCTTCCCTCACTCGTGAACAAGACCCCGAGATACTTGAACTCCTCCACTTGAGGCAGAGACTCACCACCCACCCGGAGAGGGCAAACCACCTTTTTCCGGTCAAGAACCATGGCCTCGGATTTGGAGGAGCTGATTCTCATCCCAGCCGCTTCACTCTCGGCTGCAAACCGCCCCAGTGCCTGCTGCAGGTCCTGGCTCGAAGAAGCCATCAGGACAACATCATCTGCAAACAGCAGAGATAAAATCCTGTGGTTCCCAAACCAGACCCCCTCCGGCCCCTGGCTGCGCCTAGAAATTCTGTCCATAAATATAATGAACAGAACCGGTGACAAAGGGCAGCCCTGGCGGAGTCCAACATGCACCGAGAACAGGTCTTACTGCCGGCAATGCGAACACAGCTCCTGCTCCGGTCATACAGGGACCGGACAGCCCTTAGCAAAGAGCCCCGGACCCCATACTCCCAGAGCACCCCCAAAGGACACCACGAGGGACACAGTCGAATGCCTTCTCCAGATCCACAAAACACATGTGGACTGGTTGGGCAAACTCCCATGAACCTTCAAGGACCCGATGGAGAGTATAGAGCTGGTCCAGTGTTCCAGGACGAAAACCACACTGCTCCTCCTGAATCTGAGGTTCGACTATTGGTCGGATTCTCCTCTCCAGTACCCTGGAATAGAACCAGGAAGGCTGAGGAGTGTGATTCCCCTGTAATTGGAACACACCCTCCGGTCCCCCTTCTTATACAGAGGGACCACCACCCCGGTCTGCCATTCCACAGGTACTGTCCCCGACCGCCACGCGATGTTGCAGAGACGTGTCAGCCAAGACAGCCCAACAACATCCAAAGACTTGAGGTACTCAGGACGGATCTCGTCCAACCCCGGAGCCTTGCCACCGAGGAGCTTGCCAACCACCTCGTTGACTTCAGCCAGGGTGATGGACGAGTCCGCCTCCGGGTCCCTAGTTTCTGCTTCCTCCTCGGAAGACGTGACAGTGGGATTGAGGAGATCCTCAGAGTATTCCTTCCACCACCCGACAACATCCCCAGTTGAGGTCAGCAGCTCTCCACCCGCACTATAAACAGTGTTGGTGAAGCACTGCTTCCCCCTCCTGAGGCGTCTGACGGTTTGCCAGAATTTCTTTGAGGCCGTCCGATAGTCCTCCTCCATGGCCTCCCCAAACTCCTCCCAACCCCGAGTTTTTGCCTCTGTGACTGCCCGAGCCGCGGCACGCTTGGTCCGCCAGTACTCATCAGCTGCCTCAGGAGTCCCTCGAGCCAACAAGGCTCGATAGGACTCCTTCTTCAGCCTGACGGCATCCCTTACTTCCGGTGTCCACCACCGGGTTCGGGGATTGCCGCCGCGACAAGCACCGCAGATCTTACGACCACAGCTACGAGCAGCCGCATCGACAATAGAGGTGGAGAACATGGCCCACTCAGTGTCCATGTCTCCAACCTCCCCCAGGATCAGGGAGAAGTTCTCCCGGAGGTGTGAGTTGAAGACCCCTCTGACAGAGGGATCCGCCAGACGTTCCCAGCAGACCCTCATGATGCGCTTGGGCCTGCCAGGTCTGACCGGCTTCCTCCTCCGCCAGCGGAACCAACTCACCACCAGGTGGTGATCAGTTGACAGCTCAGCCCCTCTCTTCACCCGAGTGTCCAAGACACGCGGTCGGAGGTCAGATGACACGACAACAAAGTCGATCATCGACCTCCGACCTAGAGTGTCCTGGTACCTCGTGCACCGATGGACACCATTGTGCTTGAACATGGTGTTTGTTATGGACAAACTGTGGCTAGCACAGAAGTCCAATAACAAAACACAGCTCGGGTTCACATCGGGGAGGCCATTCCTCCCAATCACACCCCTCCAAGTGTCACTGTCATTACCCACATGGGCATTGAAGTCACCTAGGAGAACAACGGAGTCCCTGGTTGGTGCACTGTCTAGTACCCCTCCCAGGGACTCCAAGAAGGCCGGGTACTCTGCACTGCTGTTTGGCCCGTAGGCCGACACAACAGTGAGAGACCTGTCCCCGACCCGAAGGCGCAGGGACGCGACCCTCTCGTTCACCGGGGTGAACTCCAACACGTGGCGGCTGAGCTGTGGGGCAATGAGCGAGCCCACACCAGCACGCCGCCGCTCCCCGCGGGCAACGCCAGAGAAATGGAGAGTCCAACCCCTCTCAAGGAGTTGGGTTCCAAAGCCCAAGCTGTGCGTGGAGGTGAGGCCGACTATATATAGCTGGTAACACTCAACCTCTCGCACAAGCTCAGGCTCCTTCCCCCTCAGCGAGGTGACATTCCATATCCCAAGAGCTGGTCTCCATGTCCGGAGATCCGATCGTCGAGGTCCCCGCCTTCGACTGCCGCCCGGATCTCTCTGCACCCGCCCCACCAGGATCATGTAAAATGGGTCAATATGGACATTTTAAGACCAAAATGGCCAACCTGACAGCAGCATTAACAGAGAGAGGGGGTGACCATTTTTCTATATAAAGTGAATTGGAGCCAGAGGAACAGTCATGCTCACTTCCTATTTGGAATGTGGCAGCTAGCAGGTTAGCAATGTCCATTTATATATACAGTTTATGGTTCAAACGGACTTCCCACCATCCAGACAATATTGAAAGTCCAGGTGTGAGATTTATGTAATACTTAAACAGGTTTTTTTGGGTTTTTTTTGCCTTTTGTATTTTTGTAAATTTATTTATATATATATATATATATATATATATATATATATATATATATATATATTATTTCTATGCTGAGGTAAGTCATAACAATGCAAAACAATACCCTCTCTCTGTCTCTTTGTAATTAGATAATAAATCCAACATAAATCCAAATGTCTTTTTCAATAACTGTAAACTAATGGCTGCGATAGAGTTATTTAGCAGTGTTTTAACCAATGTGTGAATATGTTGTGAGTTTTTATAGTACTCTTGTAACTCTAAGATAAATATACATGACATATGATAATGCTGAAACCAAACCATAAAGCAAAGTTTTAAAAAAGTATTCTAAATGTACAACAGTCATCACTATAATCCAACCTTCTGCAGTTCAAATTGTATCATAATCCAGAAAAATAACCAAAAAATTTCCAATTAGTACAAAGAAAATTCCATCTGTTATGTATTGAACAATAAGTTGATATAGTAATTATTGTGACAGGCCTACATAACTGTATTTATAACAGTTTTGCAGAGTTGCGAGACCATTTTTGCCTCCGGACCCAACTTTTTCTTTACAAAATACTAATAATTCAAAAATGAACTGTACTATATTGTATTATTTGTGTGGCCCTCAAAGTGGTACTCACAACTGCCCCCGGGGGTTAGAATCACTCATGTATTAAGCCTTTCTCTTCTGAGTTTGGGCAGTTCAAGTTCAAGAGTTCCTAGCTAGAGGATAAGCCAGTTGTGTATGTTTTTGATTGATGGGGAGCGTAAACCCAATAGGAAGAACAGGCACACTTCAATCAAAAACCAAACCACCAAACTAAAACTTGCACATATGGAAAATTTTACACTTGACCAAGAGCTGGGTCCTCAACCACTCCATTGTTGTAGCACATTGTTCTCAAAATGTTGCTCAATGCAGAAGTACATAATTATTTCCTCGAAACCTGCCACGAACCGGGGAGAACATTTATTATATGTCATGCTCGTCTGGATGCCCGACCAGCCGAAACCACACACGCGACACATCCCTAAGACTTTTGAGTGTGAAACCATATCCCGTGTCCAAGATTTCTGATGGGTTTGATTGAAAGGAAAAGCCAATCAGAGAAACAGATGGTCAATTCATGTTAAAACAAACGTGGTGTAAAAGGAACAAACAAAAAAAAATCCACTGAGAACTGAGAAACAGGCGAAGCGCTAAACTCTTCTGAGGTAAAACAAAAAAAGAAAAAGAAAAAAAGTTTGAAAATTCTTAAAGATAGATACAAGAATATTCTAGATGTGGTCTCCTGTATTTGTTTGTGATTGGCATGTTCTAAGTTAGGACAGTTGTTTGACACAATTTACGGTCTAGTTCCATCCACCGACATTTGAACAGAAGGGGTAACAGTGGTTCAAATGGACACCCCCTTGTGACGTCATTAGGTAATACATACAAGAAGTACTCCACTGTGTTTTTAAACTCCATACAGCTTCACTAGAATCATTTAGAAATACCACTTCATGACATCACGGGATGGTACAGAGAATTTTGAGCTTTGGAGATGTAAAAAAAACAAAAAAAACAAAAACTAAAAACAAAGGATTACTCAAATATGTGTGAACAAAACAAAACTCAACAAAGGTGTGTTTTTAATCAGGTAGCAGCATTATAACATGGCTTCAACCTCACATGAGCCAATTTTGACCTTTAATACTACCGAACGCCTTGAATTCTGAAGCTGAGTACTGTAAAATATACGGCCAGTGTATAAGGCTATTATTAAAATGTGAAAAACTTACAGTAATCTAACAATAGTCTCCTGCATGCAAACCGTATTATAAAGTAGCACAATTTTTCTCCTCCTTTCACTGACATTCAGAGTGAATATATCACGGCACCATCTCCAACCAGCTATCATTACAGCCAATCAGCCAGTGCCGTTCTAAAGTTAGCGGTGATTAGCATATTAGCTCACTTGGCAGTCGGTTTCAGAGCTGGAGAAAATTCCGTGCAGATGGGATTTGAAGGATTATGCTAGCTACTTTCTTGCGACTAGTCCTTGCATGGATTATCCCGTGTATATGACATGCTGGCCAAGTCATTTGGTGGGAATGAATAAAAGGATCTGGGATTATATGGTTTCAAATGTGCTTTATATCTACCATATGGAGGCTATGTCAGCCCATTATCCATCAATGTGTCAAAGTGTGTGCAAGGGAGCAGCTGTCCATAGAAGGCCAGCCAATTGGTTTGATACAGGTGAAAAGTGATGTATGATTGCCCGAACAAACCTATCACTCTCGGGCTGCCAGATGGCTTTTTCCAAGGGACACTACCACCATATTATAGCTTGATTTCTCTTATCTTTTTCCATTGGGTTCTCAGCTTTGTTGACGGGTTGACCTTGTGACCTTAACTCTTTCCCATTTGGTGAATTCTCCAGTACAGAGTTATCTGTAATTGAAAGTTCTAGGTTATGCTTAAAGGCTTTTAAGACTATACTTTAGCTTTGGTATGGCAATGTACCTAAACTTTGAATTGTGTATTTTGTCCAATCCCTTAAAGGAACTGTGTGTAGCCTGCGCTCTAACACTTTTTTTTTTTTTTTTTTAAAGGTACTACAATCACAAATTAACCTGGGTTGCTGGTCCTTTTAGGTTTAAACCAACTGGATTGAGGTATTGAAAGTGGGAATCAAAAGGAGAGATTCATTTGAGGCTCATTCTGCTTTCTGATTGGATAATTGTCCTGAGAACCAAAACTCCAAATTATAACAAAAACAACTTGGTCATCTTGTCCGATGCTTTTGTAATAATAATAATAATGTATTTAAATGTATTCAATAATCAGTATTACAATTGTAATACTCAATTTTATTTTATTTTTTCCAGTAAACAGTATATTCGATTTGAACACGTCATACATGCCTCATACATGGTTATGCCACGTTATGCCACAAAATTTTAAATCTAAATCTTACATACAGTTAGGCCTGTCACGATAATTACTATATTCTCCTGGCTCAGCCCCTCCATCCTCTGGCTCCTGACTTTATCAGGATGCCTTCAGTGCGTCGTTTTTATGCTCCAATAAGGAAATCAAATTCTTTTGTGCCCTCAGCTATTAAATTGCTAAATTCTAAAGGTAATGTCTTTTGAAGTTTTGCACTGTTTTTTATGTATATTGTTCTTATATTGTGCTTTGAGTTCCACTGTAATGGACTGACACACTGTGTGTTTGCGTGTATGTTACAGTGAGAACTGCTCGGAGAATGCTGCAAATGAATTGCCCTCTGGGATCAATAAAGTTTTCTGAATCTGAATCTGAATTCTGAATATTGACTTTTCGGTGAATATTTGAAAGCTGGAACAAGATATTTTGGGGCTCAAAAATTATTGTGTGCATATTTTTTCTGCTATTTTTTATGTAAGATAGGAGCTGTGGAGGGATGAAAAAGTCACCTCCAGGACTAATTATTGGTTCATTCTGCCATTTATCTGTTGCAGCTCATTCTTTTTAATGATTTTGTATTGGAAAAAAAATAAAAAATAAAAAAATAAAAAAATGGTTTACTGCTTTATCCTATTTATTTTTTATTGTGTCAGTGGCATAAAGTAGTTTCAATATTATCATTATATATACAGTTCCTTTTAAAGATGCACTATGTAACTTTTCTGGTGAAGGGTAAATTACTTTCATTGATAAACTGTAAAAGAGGTCATTTGAGCGATGAAATGAAATGAATGACCTTCATAGAAATATGCAATAAAAATATAACACCACATTGTGACAATGAAATGGCAATTACGGTATAAAAGGGACATGACGCATGGCATTTTTACTTTTAATTAAATGTGTTCTAATTTAATTATACAGCCATAACGGAATGTCACGATGTCAAACTGTAGTGTCACTTATTGAACAATAAGAACATTCCAAAGGTATAGAACACAAATCAGAACATTTCAATTGCTGTTCTCAGAAGTTAACCTGAAACCCACTTTATTCCATGGTACTTAAATACATTAACGTCAATAACCTCATTGCTCCATTCTTAACAAATATACAATACATCTATAGAAAAAGAAGACTGAATTCTGTCAGAGAAAAAAAATATGTCTGTACTGCACCCAACATGACCTTGTGTCCTAATTGAGTTTCACAGCCAGCTAAACTCTCTCTTGCATCATTTCCTCCAAGGAACAGGCAGGTGTTGTTTTTGACAGATTCAATGCATAAAAAGTGTGAAACTGCAATGATACAATATACAAACAAGTATTCAGTAAGCAGTAAAAATAAACAGTGTCCATTAAACTTGTGCAGTAACACAGATAACTCAAATAAACTCAGCTATCACTGCCGGAAAATCTCAAATTAGCTTCTATAAAATGTAACAAACTTGCATATAGTGTTACCAACATTCATATTAAACATAAAAACTTACTCATTTTGTCCCTCAAAGGGCCGGAAATGAGTGGATGGTTTCAGATTGAACAGAAAAACACATAATGGACTGATTGTTCTCTGGAAGCTAGTTGTTTACTTTTGGCTGTGTCCTGGCTGAATCTAATAAGACAATTACAACTAGCCCCCTCTAGCAGGCTGGATGAACAAAATATAAAACTGCAAATTTATGGTAAATAGGCCGGTCCTAGCTTTCAGGGAGCCCTAAGCTGAATTTGTCTCTGGGGCCCCTGGCAGCGGATGCCTCCTGGCTCAGCTATTGGTGATTCACATTAGACAACATGATGACTCTGCTCTTATCACCTTGACCAGTTGTATTTGTATTTATATGACCAACATCAGACTGAAAACATCCAAAATGTCACAACTACCACAGGCACAAGAACAGCAGACAAACATATAAGGGGGTTACGATTTTGAAATTCTAGACAAGTTTCTGGTGGATTTTAATGTGTTCCAGTTGGAAACAGTGGGTTTAAATTTACATTATAAATGGTCCTTGCACCTCACCTGCCCTCACCTATGCCCGGCTCAAAAACAAATGTAGTATATCAACTTATTGTTCGATATATGAAAGCTGGAACAATATATTTTGGGCGTCAATATTTATCATGAGTGCTTTTTGTTTGTGGGGAGATTTGGGGTATTTTTGTTGTACTGCGATAGGATTTGAGCTGTAGAGAGGTGGAGTTAGTCCCTTTTATGGGTAATTATTGGTACATTCTGCTATTTATTTGTTCCAGTTCATGTCTTGTAATGAAACTATCTATTTATAAATGGTTTACTCAGATTATCTTGCATTATTTAAACCTTAATTAGAGCATAAAGTAGTTTCAGTATTATCGTTTATCGCAGTAGTTCTCTGCAGCAATATATTGTGGTTCAAAATGTGTTTTCGTGACAGGTCTATCCACTCATCCAAGTAGCATCTTCTGTATGTTATTATTAAAAGAAATATTGCTGCTTGAAGTTGTTGCTGTTGTAAAATCATGCAAATTGAAAATAAACCTTATAGTTATTGACTTCAAGGGTAACAAGAAATATTTAAACAGAGTAATATGAAACTTGTGACTAAAGCATCTCACAGCAGACTTAGTTTAAATCCATGGGGAAGGATAAAATGGTTAGGTTAAAAAGGGTCTTCATTGCTAGGGCTTACTGTTCCTGACACAACACCAAATGCAGCTGTTTTGATGTGGATATATATATATATATTTCCCCAAGGAACAATAAAAAATAACTTACTTACCATAGATGGGTGAGATTGGGTGAGAGTGACTCCGGTGGGAGAGGAAGCATAAAGCAGACATATTACACAAACTCAACTTTTATGTGCTTTTAAACCATTTTTCCATTAGCTTTCTCAAAGTTACATTTGACTTAGGCATGTTTGTGTTAACCTATTATCCTTTTACTTGCATTCCGGTTAATTCTCGGATAATTAGCTTTAAAGTTTGGATCACTCAGAGCACAATGAAACGGGAAACTTTGCGCATATACACCTTAAAAATGCACTTAGGTTTAAAACATATTGATAAAGTGTAGAGAAGGTATTGAAGAAAAAGAACCGGGAAAAAAAAATAAAAAAAAAAAATCTCTAGTACTCGGAAAATGTTTGTATTCACCCATGCATGTATCTAAGCAAAAATAGTCTTGTCCCAGTGCAGATATTTTGTATAAGCAGCTTTTGAGTTTATGTCCACTGTCTGCACCTAATTATAAAGCGTTTTAATGACGGATGATCAGGAAGTGCACAGTTAGCATGCTATTTGTTGTTATCTCGAGAAATGCTAGTAAACTGAATACTTAGGATGCTCGAAATGCATACGGTAAGTGAAGTTTTAAGTTTAAAATGAAGTCGTTTTTTCGCATTTTAACAGCATCTTTAACTACGCTACCTGCTCGTCTCCGTCAAGATGTTTTTGCTTTGTCCGGAATATCCCACAATATGGCATTACGTTTGTCTATCTCGCATTTTTTTAATTGTGTGTGTTTTCATTGCTCAAAAAAGCCCTAAAACCTACATGATAACTGTTAGCGGGGGTCACATCTTCACAGATCTGATATGTAACTTGGTCTGGTGATGTTACCTGCCTGCGTCCTTGGAGACATACGTCAATTGTGGACCATTTCAGGCAAAGCAATAATATCTCCATGGAGACAAGCAAGTGTCAGTCTCTCTGTTGGAAAAGTTACGTAGTGCACAAATCTACATTACTTTAATTTCCATATTTATAAAGTCATATTTAAGGAAAACTATGATAAAACAGTAACGTTCTTTTACTGTGTCTCACTGCATGAAGCGGCTCTAAGGCTCTGTGAATGAACCGGCTCGCTCAAATTCAGAATTGCATTGATCGATTGTTGTTTTTCAGGACTCATATTCAAAGACCTGGAAAGAATCAATATTTTAAATAATGAGGATTCTCTCAAGCTTTGAATGATCTACTTTCTCCTCAACAACAATGCCCTTTATCACAAAGTTTTATATTATTTTTCCTGGCTCACTGGTTGTTGATATAACCTATTAGAGCTGCCGAAATAAGCTATTTTGTCATTTTCACAATCCCAAATAGGCTTCTCCGTTTTGGATGCCTCGGCTATTGATTTCTGAGCAGCTTGAAAGATCAGACGATAATAATCTAAACATATTTTTGAAAACCTTTTTTTTTATCAAAACTTCCAAGATGGAGCCGGAGGCAGAGTCGTGCTTGTCGCTAATCCAGGGCCTTAAACAGAAACAGGGAAAAATGGCACGTGTTGTCATACAAAAGCTGTTGGGAGCAATGTAGAAAAATCCAATTTAAGATTTGGCAAAGGAGATGTTACATGGGAGGGGTTCTTGTGCCAAATGCTTGATTAAGGAGTGTGCTCAATAAGAACTCCACCAAAATGAGCAGTTAGATGGAGATTGGAGTTAATTTTTCAACAAGGCAGTGAATGCTTAGAGGATTATTTTGCACAACACGGCTTTACAGACATGCAGTGTTAGGAAATTGATAGATCGCTACCGAGGATGCATAGACCATAATGCATAATGAGGCATTCTATAGAGCTTACTATCTGCCTAGGGAAAGTAGATAGTAAAATATATATGTCCTATCTGAAAACAGGAGGCATTCTGATTATCAACTTTGCCTGTAACATATGTATCAGTGGACATAGCTAAACATTTTCTGGTTGCTATTGAGCTTTAATGAAAAATGGTGGCCCGTTTTAACCTGCTCTACATGATCCTGCTGTTTTTATTTCACTATGTTGTCCCTAAATCAAGATGAATAAAGATGAACATTAATAACAGACCAATTAGGTCCCTTCTTTCCCTGAGGTTGCTCCTCCAACAAGTCTGATTGACAGTGTTGCTAAGCGCAGGCCCCCTGCCAACCCAGCCATGCGAGCGGGAAGGCTCTTTGGTTTCCCGCTCAGATTTCCAAATATTGTCCCTGGTTGAAGATTAGCCACTATAACTGCTGGTCTCGATGAGCTTCATTTGGTTGCAACGGAACACTGTCATTTAATCCACTTCTATTATTGTCTATGCAGGGATGTCATGGTTTATAGAGACATGCAGATTGTGATTAGTGACACTAAGCTCACTAATATTTTGTAGACATTTTTTAAATCTTTCATCATTAATTATTTAGGGTTTTAAAACACATTTGGGGACCTTAAAGGATAACTGAAGTTTTGTTTTGTTTCATTCGCACATGCTAAAGAAAACACAAATCTGGCATCTTTTGTTCTTCTCTCAAACAGAAAACACTCTGTTCCACTTTGTGATGTCATGTGGTAATACAGGAAGTGCTCCACCGTGTTTTTAAACTCAATACACCTTCACCAGTGTCTAACAACAGTGAATTTTGGGTAATGTAGGATCTGTAACTGTTGAACTTAGTTGAGTCTCAATGTCTAAAATCAAGCAAAACTAACCCACAAATTCACATGACTAAATTCTCTTTAGCGTTGATAAGATCGTTTGAGAGCCCTGTAAGAAAATGACATGTTTGATGCAATGCAGGCTCAGTGGACCACAATCATGTATAGATTTATGTCCAGTGTCTATCAGCAGAGACGCTATTCTTGATATGTGATTTCTTTATCTATCTTTTAAGGCCGTTCAAGCAGGCAGAGTGTAGAATTGTTTTGTGCTGTACACCAGATTTGTGTTTGAACAAGATGTAATGACACTGTCGGCTTGTTGCTATGGCTCCCGAACGAGACTATTTTTTGTCCATCCATTTCCCGCACATTCATCTATGCTTCCTCATTGTCCTTGTACTGAATGATGAAAAGTTTTTTGGAACAATAATGTTTCAGTTCCTGATGGCAGGGAGGCTGTCATTCTCTGCAAAGTCTTTCACACAACAATGCCATAAGCGCAGCGACAACGTACAGCCTCGTTACATTAGTGTCAACTTTTAACTCGCAAAATGTATCATATTGTTGCTTCTAAGGATGCAGTAGCAATTTTTTATATCAACTCAGAATATGTGTGTGTAATCCCTCAGTCGTCCATGTATGATCCACAGTAAAAGAAAAATTTAAATATGTAAACAACAGGCGTGTTAGTTTCAGTGTAGTTAGCTCCTCCCTTCAGATAAATATAAGACAGTGTCCACCAGTAATCTCACCAGAACTGAAGAAGCAGCATGGATCAGCAGCGAAATATCTTCACTCTTACAACAATAAAATAGAGAACAACGGGCTGAATAGCAGTACAGCATGCTAACATAACACATTCAACAAATTCAATATGTGTCTGGTATGTTAACGTAAGATATGAACAGTTAATATGCTATGTTATGCTAACATAACCTTTGCCGGCTTGTCCACAAACACGAGAGACATGAGAGTTCTTTACAATGATGTTTACAGTGGTCTTACTGCATCACAGTTTGCACCGTAGAACTAGCAAACACATAAAATATAACATAAGCCCTAGCTCTTATTACATATACACACACAAAACTGCATATGAACGCATGGAACATATACATATCACTTTAGCCTGCTAGTAAAGAAACCGGTGAACCAAAAACTTTATATTTTACTTTTCAGTTGTTTCTTAAATAGTGCTCTGTCGGTAAGACTTCACATTAGCGTTAAAAGCTGAACCGAAAAACAGGAAGTAGTTTTCTTGACCTTTAACTAGACTTATGATAAACTAAACATTTACAATATTGTTACAAATGAAAAATGATCACCTTTATGGTCTTATAAATGAAGGGAAAATAAATAAAGGAAAATTAAATATGAAATGCATAAAAGAAAATGGTCAAGTAAATTTTCTTACAGGTATTACAAAGACAAAAGCGACATCAAGTGATCAAACAACTGAACTGTAACATTACATAACACATATTTATTCAACTACATGATGCAAAGACAATGAACTGAATACGTGTCAGGTGTGTTAACGTAATATATTGACAGTTAGTCAGATAACTAAAGCATAAAAAACAAGCTAACAAGTTTACTCTCAATCTCACTCCAAATCACTAAATCCATTGAATTCTTCACTTCTGAATAACTCTGCCTGCTCTGAAGTAGCAGATTTATAATCCGGAAAATACAGTACACAACTACATTGTCCTAATTTTCTCTATGGAGCTGTTCCTATCCTTCATGATTTCAAACCTACAAACAGGGTTTTCCATACAGAGATGAAGAGAGGATGCAAAAAGTGCTTCACTGTCACTGTTGATAAAACTAATGATGCCTTAAAACATGTAATGCGCTGCAATGCACTCCACACATTCACACAATACTCAGTGGTGGTAAGCTACAGCTGCCCTGGGTAAACAGACAGAAGCGATTTTCCCAAACTGCACCTCCAGTACATGCCACATTCATACTAAGCACGGTGAGTTAATTGTCTTGCCAAAGGACACAACAACAGGACTTGTGCAGTCCCTCAGTTGTCCAGGTATGATTCAAAGTAAAAGAAAAATTCAAATCAGTCAAAAAGTTGTAGGAGTGAAGACGTTTCGCTGCTCATCCAAGATTACCTGTGGACACTGCCTTATATCTACCTGAAAAAAGCACTAGCTACGCCAAAACATCCACACCTATCATTTACAGTTTCTGTTTGTTCGCTAGGTCTAAAGAGCTACACTAAGTGAGAACTGTGCCTGAGTTATACTAAGCATAATCATTCAGGCCGCTAATGGGTGCTCTTATAGCTATTAGCATACTGGCTAGCCCTACTGTTTTCTTTTTTTATTTAGTGTAGCTCATTAGACCTAGCTAACAAACAGAAACTGTAAACAATAGTTGTGTTAGTTTCAGTGTAGCTAGCTTCTCACTTCAGATAGATATAAGGTAGTGTCCAACAGCAATATGACTAGAAGAGAAGAAAAGGTCTTCACTCTTACAAACTTTTGTCCAGTTGGCAGATTTGAATTTTTCTATTACTATTAATGTAGCTATTCTAACACAGTGGTGTACGTGGAAAATGCTGTTTTCTCCTGAGGTCTATTTATGTATTCATTCATTCACTGACATGCCTGTGAGATTCAGCGAGCGGTCGTGGCCAGGACTCAAACCCACAATGCCAAAGCGGTACATTTTTGTTTTTATTGAATTTTTTGTTATATTACTTTGCGTACAAATTGCATTTTAGTAATAAATTTGCTTTGCCAAGTCCACTTTGCATATCTCATTTGAACAGCAGTTATGAGCTCCGCTATAACAGAAAAGTTCATAGGAAATTCTGACCTACAGCTGTGCAATACATTACAATAACCAAAACGCAATATCTATTTTCTGCATACGTCTGCTATTGCTCGTAGCTTAAGCCAAAAAGCTCTCTCGTGTAAAAATCAGTGTCCTTTTCTGACAGCTCCTAATCAATCACCGCTGTCAAAGGGGGTGCATCAAATAGTGGTTGGTTATTTGGGCAGAGCCGAGGAAGGAAAGTGTAGCTGCCTCACAAAGCTCAGTGACACCTTGAAAAACATTTATTCTGCTATTTCCTCATCCATCACCCGGGCGACGTAAAGGTTAGCCACAGTCTCGCTTTGTCTGGCTTTTGGAATACTTTATTGTGCTCGACCCAAAAAAGGCCCATAGCGAAAGCAGTGTGCAGTCAACTTGGACGAGCTGGTGCAATATAGTGGGATAGGATTTTCCGTCTGCAGAAAAAGCACACTATCAAATATTCAGCCATGCTATATTTAAACACAATAAAAAAAATACAAGAAAAATACTATATCATCTAACATCTACAGTGCAGTAATTCTTGAACTTACTTTAAAAAAATATTATTGTTGTTGTACCAGTTATAACTTGCTGTAATGTTATGGGCTATAGTGCACTCACAATTTCCCACAATGCACCTTGGAAAGAAGTGGATGGTGGTCACTGGGCCAGTCAAAATAGACCACAATGCATCGCGAGAGTCGGAAAAACAACAGTGGACAGTGATGGGTCTTTATCTGGACGCAACACGACTGAATGAAAAGAGAAGCGCTGGTTTATCACGCTGTTGATCGCTGATTATGAATAAACCACGATTAAATAAATCATTGTTGTGTAGAGTTGCTAGCTTTAGTCGCTTACCTTAGCTGGAGTTGTTAATGTGAGCAATAATGTCCACATCTCAGTGTTCAACGTTCGTTTCTGGTGTAAGCGACAAAGAGGACCAAGAGACTGAAATATAAAGTCAGAAAGGTTTAATGAGTTCCACACAGGTAAAGTGAACAATGAAGCAACGGACTCTCGGGAAAGGATAGGAAAAGAGTCCCGAAATGTGCATGTTGACAGCTTTTATTGTGTCTCTCAGTGTATGTGTTTGTGAGGCGGATCTTCTTCTGGTCTGCATGACGTTGCACATTAAGAAACTTCACAGATAAACAGTGGCTTTAACTAAAATGACCAGAACATAGCTGTTATCTTATTGTCTACACGTCCTTGTAAGTTTCCACGCTGCTCTGCATTTGGTGTAATGCTGCACTGCTAGAAAATACCTTACATCAGACAAAAAAATTTAAAATCTAGTCCGTTTATGTGACATCCAGCTCGACACAACCTTGTACAGTTATTATTAGTTCATAAATTCTTGTGTGCTAGTCCAATTCGGTCATTTTTTATGACAGAAATCAAGTTTTATGGGAGTTTAGCGGACTTTTTTTTACCCATACTCAGACTGTAGTGAATTGCTCTGTGTATTTATCGTTTACATATAACATATTTAGCCATGTTACCTCTAATTGTTTTGAAAATGTTTTGAGTCCCTGCTTCCCTACCTCCATCTGTCACTCCTCCTTCAGAGAGATATCGCAATACAATGAACAATGTGCATTCCGCTAATGACACTACTGCACATCGCATCAGGTTTGTGAAGTTGTAGCAGCTTTTTTGTATTCAGCTTTTGTATATTTATAAAAAAACAAATATTCAAGCATGCATGGATGACATATAAAACCACTTCAGGCATGTATTTGATGAGGAAGCAACATTGTAACATGGTAAAAAGTTCCAAATAAAAGTACATTTTGCTTAATACACATTCTTCTTTGCAACTTTCTGACATGAAATAAATACATTAATTATACTATGGACTCGGTATGGTATATATTAAAACCTGCCCCCTCATGTCTCTCACATAGAAGCTCCACAGATTACTAAAAGTTTTAAGTAATAATGACAAATTTTGTAGAAAAATGCACAACTTTAGTAAGGAAATATTGTATAATTAAAACATCTTTTATCAAACATAGCTTTAGCCCAATTCATGGACTATATATTTCTCCCATGGCAGCTCTTAAAACGCACTGAAATTATGCTAATAAAGTTTTTAAAACTATTTCATACTGAGTAAAATATATTTAAGTGGCTGTACCCAATTCCCTTCCATGTAGTTCACCATAATGTGTCCTGGCTCAGCACAAATAGATTGTAAAAGCTCATGGGGTCAGTTACACCGCTGTGCTCTGCCTGCATGTAATTGTAAAGCGTTTTAGTCTTCAGGAATCAAGAAGTGTGCTGTTTGCATGCTAGTTGTTCTTAGCATTACAGTGACAGCAAAACATCACCCAGTTGTGAAAAGTGCGTAAAAGCTCATCGCGGTGAAGAATGAGAAATAGCTCTGGACCACTGCAAAACATTTTAAGATGAGCTAGTTTTTTTCAGTTTTTAACACAGTAAAATCAGACCAAACTTCTTTGTCAAAGCCTGATCTCATCACATCTCAAAAGTTAAGCAAAGCTGCTGGGAATCGCTGGGAATTCCAGGTGCCACAGTGGGACACCAGTGGCAGAAACTCCTCGTTGTGTCCTTAGGCAAGGCACTTCACACATATTGCCTAATATGAATGTCGTGTGTACGTGAATGTTGGTGATGGTCAGAGGGGCCGATGACAGTTTTGCTTCCGTCTATCCACCCCAGGGCAACTGTTGTACAATAGTAGTTTACCACCAGCAAGTGCAAAAAAAGTATTAATGTCTCTGTAGCTTCATGCATCTTAGTTAACACACCTTAGAGCAATTCCTTTATCTATTTCCTCTTAGAATTTGTACAAAACAACAATACCATTTTACGAATACCAAATGCTGTTTAAATATTTGTTAAGCCCTGGAGCTGTCCTTATCTTTGTTTTCTGGTAATTTACCCAAATGCCAGTGTAATTAGTCCCACTTTAGATAGCCTATCCTAACACCATTCTGCTATTTGTGAAATGTAACCCACTGCGTAATCAAAGCTAGCCTGTACCGCCCTCTCTACATCACTAGACAATTATTCGCTAATGTTATTTTCTCTTGGATCTGTAAACATGCAAGTGAATCATTGAACATGCTCGATAAGGGTTGTAAAAAAAAGCTGCTGTCTAGACATTAAAACTGCATTACAATCGAATTACTTTGCAAACATGTTTAACACACAAATGCACGGGTAATGACATTTTAATAGCTATTGAACTGGCACGCAAAGGCTTGTTATCTTGGTTCGACGGCTAAAATGTCGTCAACCTTATCTGTGGTGCATGGTCATTTAAAGGAGCTGTAGCTGAGTTTTACTATCTAAAAATCCTGAAAAACAGAACTAGTTGATTTTAAACGGTTTGCAGTGGTCCGACGTTATTCTTTACTTATCATATGCACTCTGTATCCTAATTGGTTCGCTGCGCTACGGCACCTGGCTAGCCCACTGTTAGCATCACTACTTCCTGTCCAATGATATCTCTATGGCGTTTCCTGCGTAATTAATAAATTCAAAGAGTTCACTTTCACTGAGGCAAAGAACAGTGACTTGAGGGTGGATGTTATTACTCATGAGGTGTCAACTTCACTGAAAGAAATGTACATGTTTGTGTCTTAATGCAAACACTACTCCTGATTTTAGAGCGTAAGATTATTAAAGTAAGGCAAGGCATTTTTATTTATACCATACATTTCATTCACAAGGTAACTCAACGTGCCTTACAAATAGAAAATTATTAACAGAAAACATATAAAATATATCCAAATTAATGTGCAAATTGTTTTCAGAGTTAGTTCAGTGTTATGAGCCATACAAAAAAAAAGATTGTTTTTAATCTTAATATAAAACATATGGGGGTGACCGTCAAAAGGTAATCTATTCCATCTATTTGCAGCATAATAACTAAAAGTGGCAATTTGGACTCTTGGTTTGGCTAATAGACCTAAAATCTGAGATGCAAGTTCCTTTCTTGGTTCATTTTTTTTTTTTTTTACATATCTATCTATCTATCTATCTATCTATCTATCTATCTATCTATCTATCTATCTATCTATCTATCTATCTATATATATATATATATATATATATATATATATATATATATATATATATATATATTCAAAAACAATTGCATAGTCTTTACATTTGAATATAATGTTTACCTTATATTTGACCTTTTATTAAATGTGAGCATTCGCTTTGAGACACAGTGAACTATTTTAAGATTTTTTGACAACTTCCAGAGGCCAAAGCGGACTTCACGTTAATGCTAAAAGCAGCTAGCATGCTAAGTACGCACTTCCTAATTCTCGGACAACAAAATTACATGCAGACAGTACGGAACAGACTTATTTTGACCTCAAGAGCTGCTTATACATTATTCATGTACTGGGGAAAGAAAAAATGTGCTCAAATACATAAAAAAAAAGCAAAAACCAAATTGGTGCAGGCCCCTTAAAGCTACTTGGAATAAATATTGCGCCCAATGTTGCTGTCAGATTTGAAAATGACCCCTGTAGACTGAGGAGTAATGATATCTTATTGAAGCACTGGGAGCTGTCAGGCCTAAGGGCGTGTGACAGAGGCAAGATGGAGGCTGGGCCGATCAATAATGCACTCGGTATGAAGCGATGGGCATTAAATACTCCTCTTTCAGCTCCCCTCGGAAAAAGAACAAACATATCAATCAAAAGCCAATCACGCGCCAGTGTAAACATCAACCCTGATGCTCCGCCAGCTGTCCGCCACGTTGTACTGTTACTTTTTATTATCTCAAGTGCACTAATTGCTGTTTGTTAAACCTATTTAGATCTGCCAGAAACACATTAGACACTACCTAGCCAAACAAAATGCTGACAACTGAATTAAACTAAGCAATAGGTGTGTACACAGCGTTATAGAATGTATCATAACTTCAGCTGGAGGGAAGGAGCCAGTATAATTATGGTTGTTTCACGGTTTTTGAAAGAAATAACTGAACAGATAATCCATACATATTGAGTCTTATCGTTGCTTGTTATGGATTGACTCCACATCTTTGCTATATTCATTTTGTGTTTTTTATTTTTATTTTTTAAAGGTGTTAGGGTGTTAGATTCTGCAAAATTGTCTCTTGTGAGCTTTAAGCCATGTTACAATGCTGTTACCTCATCAAAAAGTTTTCACAAATGTTACATCTCCAAAGCTCAAAATGCTCTGTTCCACCTTGTGATGTCATGAAGCAGTACTTTTCAGCTACCTTTAAGAAAATATGTCTGTGTAATCCCCCAGTCATCCAGGTATGATCCATAGTACGTTTCAGAACTGAAGAAGCGGCTTGGATGAGCAGCGAAACGTCTTCACTCCTACAACTTTTGTCAGTTGACAGATTTGGAATTTTCATTTACTATAGCCACCTTTTACCTATTGTTCAGTAGTTATTGGCAATTCTAGGTCTGAAATCATCCAAATGATTCTAGTGAAGGAGTATAGAGTTAAAAAAGCAAAAAAACAAAAACAATGAAGCACTTCCTGTATTACCACATGACGTCACAAAGTGGAATAGAGTATATTCTGTTTAATAGAAGAACTAAATATCCAGGGTTTGTGTGTTAAACATGTGTGAATGGAAAAAAAAACCCAAAAAAAACAAAACTCCAGGTATGTGTGTGATGAGGAAACAACATTGTAACATAGAAAAAAAAAAATGTAATATGGGCCCTAAACATATTTCAACTGGTAATATTTGTGCCTTTATTTTTGAATGACACTATAATTCAACCATAAACTAGGTAAAATATTACCCACCAATCACCATTTATTTATGGGTTTGTTTGTTTTGTTTTTTTTATGCCTGCAATGTGCCTTTTTTCCTGTATCTGGAAGGGTATCCTCAGGGTGTTCAGATTTGACCCATCTACCAAAAACAGCTGCGGTATCTACTTTATTTAAGGTAGAAAAGCCATACACAGCTTGCATTCCTGATCAGGATCCTTATGAAGTTACACACAAAGGTCCTGGTGTTTATATTTATTTGTTTATTATTTTATCTGCAGGTTGCACCAGCTGCTGCAATGTTCAGTTATCTCAAAAATCTGAGTCTGAAGATCTGAACCTTTTACACTGGAACCCTCAAGTCTTTTCAACCATATTTTGAGTTTGAGTTTGTATATTTGCACACTTCATTAGATACCGTTTCCTTAAGTCTGTTGTGGAATATCCCACGGTATGGCATTAAAATAGTCTTCTTGTTTATGCCTAGAAGCCCTGTGGAACCAGCACATGTTCCACACAGCTACACGGTCACATTTTTACATAGTGCTTTTCCGCTTTCAAGGCTCTCAAAGCGCTTTACATCAAAGAACCGCTCACACATACATTCATACACCAATGTACGCAGACACTGGGGGCGAAGGTGAGCGATTCCAGCATTTGTGGGAGTTAGAATTGCACTGCCAACCTGTGGGTCAATGGATCTGACCACTCTATTAATGGTGTTTTTGTCAACAGTGGGATTCAAACCTCTAACCTTCAGATCCGTGGACAACCTCTACCAACTGAGCTACTGTTTTCCATTTGCATTTGAAGCCGCCATGACCACATCCTTCCCTAATGCCATCTGGGCGGTGCTATCTTCCCCCCAGTAGAACAACCAGTACTCACATTTCTTTATTCCAGCTGCCGTCAAACTTTTAAACTCAGTAGATAGTAGCATTGAGCACCCTTATCGCTGTTTTACTCATGCCTGCACCTTACAGTTTATTTTGGTAACAGCATTTTAGCTTTTGCGCTTTACCTCAGGATGTGAACGCTCTGTTTGTGTCTAACTACTGAACCGACACTGACGGATGTGACTGTGTATTGTTTGGTATTGTGACTGCTTGTATTGTTGTACTGGTTGTGAATGGTTGCGTGTTTTTACTCCTCTGAGCGATAGTTACGAGCTGAATTGCCTTTCGGTATGAACATCTGATTCTACGAAAAGCAGTAGGCCTGTCGTGATGAATACTCGATCGACTTATCATTCAATATATTAGATGGAACAATATTCAATTCAGGTCATCTTTATTCCGGACTCATGGTCCATTTTTAAAACAGACAAGGACACTGACAATACAAACAGTAACATTTGCGTTTTAAAGACAACCATATCAGTGTCTCCACATCTTGGGCTGATAGCGTATTGCAATGAATCTTTTATGTTTGTGAGAGACATTGTTTCATTTTCTGACTTATTCAGCCTGAAAATAAAACTGCACATTAAAGTTCTTAGTACAGCAAAGTGTTCACTCTCAGTCGCACTAGTCCATCGCAGCCTCTTCAAACGCGTCATTATAAGCCACCTGCAGCCTTTGGAGACTGGCTTTTTTGTAGAGTCCAGAGGTGGGCAGTGTATAATGGTGTACAATATGATTTAAACAACATCAACTTTACATCATCAGAACATGAACCAAACTTGAACATAAGAGTGTCAGCTTGAGCATACAGCGTACCTGCATTGTCTATAAATATCATCATCATAAACATATCTCAGAATTATGTACGTTTAAAATCTAAATTATCATTTTATTACAGAAACAAATATTGTATCCCAATGAGTTACAGTAAAGAAATAGTGCAAGCAACCTTCCTCTCCGTACTGGATTATGGAGATGTGGTGTACATGCAGACTTCAGCCTCTGCTTTGAAATCATTGGATCCTCTCTTTCACTCAGCCCTTTGTTTTATTACAGGTGATGGATTTGAAACTCTGTTCTCCATGAAAAAGTGGGTTGGTCATCACTATGTGTTAGAGAACAGCACTGTATGAAGTTTATCTATTAGGGACTACTTCAAAAACTGCCAGAACACCTCACCTGTTTGTTAATCATTGATACATTTAATACCAGTTCACATGACTGTATAAGGCTAAGGACGAGCCACACCAGAACTGAGACGGGAAAGAGGGATTTTAGCTATTTTGCTTCAGAAAAATGGAATATACTCCAAGGAAAAGCAAAACTAGACACGTTGGTGACACAGTTGCAATTTGATAATCTTAATAATCTAAACTTTTATACACACACCTGCACTTGTTTTTGATGTTTTATATGGAGTTATTTGTTTTTGATAGTTTTTTTTCAGTTTGTATTGTATTTTAAACAGAGTGCTCTCATTGGGTCCCTCTGTATAAATAAAGATAAATTAAAAAAAAAAAATACATCTGCCATGTCTGCAGTGATGATATGCCCAAAATATTTAATTTCAGTTTTAACCCTCAACACAACATGAGACAGACAAAAATTAGGATACTTCATATGCTTGTCCTCTTTGGTCCTACATATCATGATCATACGCTTAATACCATGCTCCATATGCTCCAATAATTTGGGGGGTTAATATTTATCGTGGGTACTTTTTCTTAGTAGTAGTTGGGAACTTTTTGTTATTTTTCCTGTTCTATGATTAGATTTAAGCTATAGAGAGTTGAGTAAATAACTTCTATGACTCATTATAGATACAAACTAACTAATTTATTTAATGCAGTTTGTGTTTTTGTAGCCATATCATGCATTTAGTATTGTTTTTTGGGGGATAATTCATGTTTCAATAGTATTAAATGTAGTTAGCTCCTGTAGTCTACGGGGGAGCATTGACCGTACTAGGGGAGGCTACTGCCCTCTCAAGCTACCCCTGGCGCCGCTCCTGCGTACAAAGCAGTAACATCTTTATGGAAACGTGCAGGCATTGAACTGTCCACCTGATACATATACTAGATGGATCCATCAATAATTAACTTTAGCATTAATTAAAACAAAGAACTAAAAATAAAAGAGTGAGGATGAATAAGCCCCTTTTTATGACTGAATACTCTGGACCTGAATTCCGGTCCTCTGCATGTGACCCCAGTGTAAGGTAATGTACTCGCACATATAAATTCAGCTGAGGATGTTTCTCTTTGGGCGGAGTTTATGAGCGGGATACGTTACAAATGAGTGCTGACAGGGCACGGTGCATTCATCAAGAAAACAAGCCAAACGAGGACAGCCAACAGAGTTAAAGCCAGGCAGAATCTCAAAGAAACAAATTTAATCCAAAGCACTGCCAGAGAAGCCATTCATAACGATACGGCCACGACAGGAATTCAAAGAGAGACCAATTGAATTAATACAATCTGCCGCGTGGAGTCTTTCGAGGCCCTGTTGTTAGCCCACGAAACACAGAGGGCCATTGAAGTCGTCGTAGTCATTATATGGGTGGTTGTGTTTTGAAAGAGAAAGTTTGAAATTGCTAGTGGTTTTAGTCCATTTACCAAACACTTCCAGCATCCCTTCCTCCGCAACCACCTTGTCTCTGCTCAACAGCTCTCATGGGGGGAGGCCACTTCATATCGAGGGATAGCAGCATGCGAAAGTCTGCCGCAGCAGGCCCCGGTTTGGCAGTCCTTTCCACATTCGACTGAGTTTCAGGGACTTTCAAAGTGGAATGGAAGTCAAACAATAGTGACTGCTTGGGATTCACATGGCATTTATGTTTATTAGGGACAAATCGGAGAAAAGAATGCACCAGTGATTGTGATAGAGTTTTGACGATGTGAATGGAGTTATAATGCAACGCAATCTAAGGAAAATCAACAAATATGGAATTCCGTAGTGTCCGCGCTCTGATGGGTTTGATAGAATCTGGTGGATAAGGTGACGATTCTAGGTGTTTGCCAAATTAAAATAAAAATGTATTTACTGCCACATCCCTGTACAGTGTTCCCTTGTTAATCGCGGGGGTTATGTTCCAAAAATAACCTGCAATAAATGAAATCCGCAAAGTGGAAAACTTTTTGTAAACAATTACTATATATGTTTTAAGGCTGTGAAACCCGTCTCCACACGCTTCATACACTTTTCTCACACAGGCATTAACGTTTTCTCACATTTCTCTCTTGCAAAGTTCAAACCTTCTTAGATTCAAAAAAAAAAGCACAGTATTATAGAATGAAACTAAATACTCTCTTTACACTGTACTGTAAATACAAATGACAGCTTTTAGGAATACTGTAACAAATTCAATTTTAATTATCAACCTACGAGGTTGGACACATAAGAAATGATTAACAGTGACTCGTATTCACACTGTAATGTCTCATAATGTTTTTTTTCTGCAGTCACTGATCCACAAAGCTAAAGCAGACTCCATCCCCATGATGGTTACAGCCCTTTTTGCATCCTTGTTAAAACTTATTGCTACTGACGTCTTTATGTTATTTTCCTCCTTCTTTATGTATAGTTCACATGCAAAGTCTCGTCTTGTCCATGCTGCGTTTCTGCAACATGTTTTCAAGCATCAGAGCAGTGCAAATCTGGCGTTGACATGGCCGTCTTGAGCGTCCAGGCGTCAGACGCTCTGTTCACACGTCCAAAAGTTAATAAAGCTGAACTTTTTGGAGTTTGACGTGCAGCGTCAACGAATCGGAGACTACACTCCAGTGATAAAGCAACGTTATTATCCGGAACAAGTAGAAAGACATCAGCCACAAACTAGCGGCAACTTAATTATGCCAGGCGCACCGGCTAGCATAAAAGCTAGTCCCAGCTGGATACAGACACGCCTCCTCAGAGCTGATCACCTCCACTGATGAGTTTTATGTAATAAATAGACTAAAGCCACGCTCTCAACCTGGTCTGCAGCGTTCAACAAAGACACAGGGAAACAAAACATCCAAAGGCACTCGCAGACCGCAATGGACGTCATCAAAATGACATGCGTCCAGAGCGTCCATGACGCGCATCGGATGTGTCAGCCCTCAGATCAGATGTAAAGGCGTCACACTGCTAGCATCAAACATTTATGGAAATTTGGCTGAACACATTCTGTACTGTACAGGAGACACGGCACGTCCCTTAGCCAGTCAGGACGCAGAACACAATACGTGTTCATACACTGTAAAAAAAAACCCAGCAAGACCGCGAAAAGTGAACCGCAATATAGCGAGGTAATACTGTATGTGTTTTTTATGGCCTCAAACTGGTGAAAACAGAGCTAATTCATTTTAAACTGTTTGCAGTGGTCTCTTCTTCACTGCATTCCAAGCATCCTAATTATTCGCCATGATTAATAAGCGGTTTTCACAACTTTCAGAAATCATAGTAAAATTTGTGATACTAACAACAACTATCATGCTAACAGTGCACTTCCTGATTCTCAGACCACAAAGCACTTTATAATTAGATGCAGAGGGCACACAGCTGACTTATTTAGAGTTGCTCATACAATTTATCTGTACTGGGGAAAGACAACTTTGCTCAAATACATGAAAAAAAAAAAGAAAAGAAAAAAAGCAGGTACAGGCTCTTTAGTGTTTCTTTTAACCCACAACATTAATCTGGACCAGAATTTCCTTCAAATTTTAAATCCACGCCCACGTCAGTATCGCCTGTTTAAAATGTTTGTGGGTTGGGATTTGGTTTCAGAAGACTCCCTTTTGTACTTGCTGTGTTGAATGGAATTAGGTTAGTTATTTTTGCCAGATTTCTTGAAGTAATTTGACTAATCACTGTGTATTTCTACTCATTCAATCCCCACACTTTGGACCATGGGCAAAATGTAGCTTGATCAGTAGAAAGACTCAAGGCAAAACATGATACCTAATATATTATGTAAAATATGTAATGTGTAATATTCTATGTTGCCTTCACAGTTGCACTCAAACGCCACATAAACATTAAGACCAAACTCGGAACTAAATCTGGGGATAGGCCAGATCTAGAAGTCTATGTCAGAACAAAACTTGCCACCAGGACCAGGACCTAATCAGGACAAATGTGAACACATCCTAAATTATGTTTACTGAGGTTTTCTCAGTGATACGTTCAGGGACCCCACACTTCTAGAAGTTAAACACTCCCTCTTTAAATGATATCAAACAATATTTTTTAAAAAGCCATGTGTTTGTTAAAATTCTAGCAGATTTTTAAGTTTTTAAGTATTTAGTGTTATTAAGAATGTATTAGAATAAACCTAAACTAAAGAGCATTTACACAGTTTTATAACTTACTTAGTCCTTCTCTTTCTCTGATGTCACACCATGACAATATCATTCAGCCTCATTTCTTCACTAGCTGCTTTTACATGTATTGTATTGGGTAAAATGCCACATCGCTTGCACTGCTGATGACTCCCGAAGAGTGAAAATGACATGTATGATTATTGTGTGATAATGTCCAACCTTTTTCGATGGGAGAAAATTGATAAATCTGTATCTGGATGAGTAGATGTTCAAGGCAATTTAGATCAAGGCCTTTTTCTTCTATTCTTGTTCTGAGTTGATGGAAATTGGCAATCGTGTAATAATCCATTTAGCCGCGTACTAGCTCACTTCACGGCTCCAGCTGCTTTTTTGACTTCAGAGGAGACCAGGGGCACCTCGGGCTCTTCCATCATGAACTCTCTCCTCTGCCTTCCCCTTTCCTGGGCCAAAACGCATAGAGCTCTCATCTCAGGGCCTTCCAGTGTAATCCCAGATCAAAGGTCCCAGGGAACACGGAATGGATTCTCCGCTCTAACAAGCACACTTTCTCAGATGGAAAGAAATTGAACTCATTTTTCTTTATCTTGCTACTGCAGGTTAGCCAACGACGAAGCATTGGAAGATAGACCTTTCGTGATAGCGCCGCATCCTGCCTTGGAACGGAACCCACAGCGAGATACGGAGGTCTGACAGTGCTCCGGACATTTGACGTCTGTTTTGGACTCCCTCATGTTTCATGCTCTCCACAGGAACACCTGATGATAAGCAAAAAAGAAGGCAATAAACCGCTGACAAAAAAGAGATGTTACAGCAGACTCAACGGGAGTTTTCCAAGCAGACAGATAATTTCTTGACATGCATTTCATCTTGGGCTAATGACACATCACAAACCACATTTTTCTGCCAGTGACCATGATTCCTATCATTATATTTGATGACATATTTATCAGATGCAACCATTAGGCTGGGAGACGTAATTGTAGCTTACATGAAGGCAAATGTTTGAATTTAAAATCCTTGTTGGGTTGCAAAGTTAGGTTCCTATTTCTTAATATAAATGAAATTATAACAAACTTTGTGTCAGTGGATGGCTGCTTCAGCTGAGCTACTTCACTTTATATTGGTAGCACAAAAGCTACAGTCACAGTGTGCCATTGTCAGAAGAGTAAAGCTAAAAATATCAATGTGGAGTTGCAAAAAGTCAAGGAAAATCTAGCTAAATGAAGCTACACTCACTGCCCAATGTTGTGCACTGATGTCATTGCAGTTAAAGAAGACAGATACTTTTTTTTTTTTTTCAGAGATTTAGTATAGTACTATAGTATAGTGTAGAAGTTTACTATAACATACTTTAGATTATTATTTTACATCATGTTCATTGTAAACTGATCTAAAACTACTAGACCTGTCACAATATGAAATTTTGAAGTGAGATATATTAGTGAAGACAATATAGATGATTAACGATAATACTGAAACTAATTTATGCCACTGATACAATGACCCTAAAGTAGGATTATACCCAAAAGCTACTCTAAAAACATGAGCTGCAATAAATTAACAGTAGAATGAAGCACTTTAGTAGTTAATGTTATCTATAATGAGTCATACAAGTTATTTATTTGACCTTCAAACATCTACATCTCAAATCTCATCATAGAACGAATCACGATAGAATCACCCGACCTCATTTTTATTTGTATTATTTTTTTTTTTTTTAATATTTCAAGTAAGAAAGTAAGCACTGGAGAAGTGGGAGGGATGAGGGGGTAGTGAAAAGAGAGATTTTCTGAGCACCCATGCCTCAAATTCAGGACATTATAGGATTAATCAAACACGCATGAATCAATAAAAATACAACTTTGAGTAAGCTAATGGTGTTAGAATTCTGCATAATATGGCCCCGTAAACAATATGTAAACAATTTCTGCTCTGCCGGGAAAACCAAAATTTGCATCTTAATATTCATTCTTTTGTAACTTTTTCAAAACACACTGTTCTTTTCTGTTGGGTTGTTCTACCAATATTCAAAAAGACATGTCATCCTTTCGTGGGTCCATGTTCCTAAAACTGCCTGTTGCAAACTTGTCTGCTATCACTAACCACAGAGGAAGCAGAGGAAACAATAACAACCAGGCTTTCCGAAATGGATGGAAGTCAGAGGGGAAGATGAGAAGAGGATCTGGCCCACATTTGGAGCCACTGTTTCATGCTCTGGTGCCTTTGAAAATCAGGCGGGTTGACTGGCAGGCACATCTGAAGTGATGGAGGGTGGGGGAGGACAAAAAGATATGCAACAGGAAACATCCAAAAAAACAAAGAGGCTCAATACAACATCAATCGTCCGCTCACCATGTGTGCTACAAGCCGCCGAAGCAGACAAACAAAACCAGATATGAATAAATGGGGCTTTGAAGTATCTCAGTGATGCATAACTACGAAACATAAACTGTGATGTCAACATGTCACCTTGTTTTTATAGAGTTTTAGACCAGGCCAGGATGAAGAATACTTGAATATTATAATCATATCAGTAAGAGTACATGTGGCTTGTATAGTATAGTAACTTTACATTGCACTCTTGATAATTTGCCTCCACAGAAGCCACAGCAGCCCAGGGATTGTCAATGAGGTACACACTAGCAGCCAATCTGCATTAACTGCCTCTTTGACCACCACCACCACTCAACTCTGACTAACCGCATGGCTGGCAAAGTAGGTGAAGTGTCTTGCCCAAGGACACAATGACAGTTTGCGCCGGTGTGATCTCTGATTGTACCACCAACTTGAGCTGAACCATCTACCTTAAATAACTCAAACTCAGTATGAGACTGGATGCCATAAACTGTTTGCTTACTTTTCTAATAGGATTATATGTTTTGAATTTTTATACCAATATCGACTCTGCATTTTGTGTAATATGACTTAGTTATGTAAAGCCAATACATTAGCCTCGATAATTCCAGACATGTAGTTATAAAAAGTGCCAACAGATGGTGTTCGATCCAGATCTGTTCATAAATGAAACTGTAATACTGTATACTGATTAATTTGAGAACTAAATTGACTGGACTTCACAAAAAGTATGAACATTTTAACACAGTTAAAAGCTAAAAAAAAAAAAAAGAAAAATGCAATTGTGTAAATAGTTTAAACTTTAGTAGACAATCCCACTTTTTTTCTTTGCTCTTTTTTTCTACATTGATTGAAAACCTTGATCTCATAAACTTTTGACAAAACAAAGAATGTGTAAGGAGTGTGGGAGACGATCAAACCTTCAAAGAAGCTATAGTCTAGCACTTTACAAAAACAATACCTTCACCAGAGACTATTAGTTGTGTTTCATACTTTACATAGTCAGTTTTTCACACTATGTTTACAGAGCTAAAGTCACCTTTAGGGAGGGGAGGATATTTTGGTTTCCACAGACTGGGCTCCGTGCAAGGACAAATTAGCTCCCTACTGGTAAATTCACAGATAAAACATCTTCATCTCAGCAGGGGGCTTCGCATCCACCGGCTGTTAACAACTTAGTCAGGCGCACAGCACATCCTATTATTATCAGTAATTTGGTGAGGCTAGAGACATAAGTTTGATTCTAATGTCTATAAACTTATTCAGGCTCTAAGTATTTATAATACTAGTGGAGATATTACAGATATTTGTATCAGAATTTAGCATTCAACTATATCATACATAGCTCATTACTTTACATTTTTGTTCATTGTATATAGCAAGCAGAAGATTTTCATTTTTGTGGTTTTATTGCTGAAAGATGCCTATGTGATATTCTTGAACCCTATACATGTTTGACCCAGGGTCTGGATTTATTGAATAATTTCAATTAAGGACAGAGAAGTGGGTGGGGACAGGGGTATAGGTGAAAACAGAAGCTTAAAGGCTTAAATGCAGGACAACATGGGATTACTTAATCAATCAAAATATTTTGTGTAAGAAAATGCTGAGGAAACATCATTATAACATAATTAAAATGGAAGTCATGTTCCTTTTAAGATATAAACTACACTGTTGTTGGGTCTATGTTGCCGTATAACTATAGTTTGGTCAATATGTTTTTTGTAAAATGTATCTTAAAAGGCAAGAAATTGCTGACTTTTGGTTGAAAACTGTGGAGACGGCCTCTTTACAGCAAAAGTGTGTTGGGAAGAGAGTGTGATTATACAGTTGAACAAACTTCCCCATGAAGCAGTGGAAAATAAAAGACTGTTTTTGTTGTTTCTGGACAAAAACAGGATATTCAGGGAAGTAAAAAAAAGCCTGCTGCGGTTATAAAAAAACGAGCATGAAGATGTTGCACAGCAGAGGAACAGCTTTCAGATAAAACTTTAAAAATATCCCAATTTTAGAACCTTGAAGAGCTCAAAACTACTAGAACAGAGCTACACCAATCTAAGAAGACTGATGATGTTGTGCACATACTGTAGAGTAACTTTAAAAAAGAGGAATTGAGATGCACTTCTTATAACACTTTTTTACTTTCTCATTAAGGACCGTATTTTTCAGACTATAAGCCACACTTTTTTTTCATAATTTGGCCAGGAGTGTGACTTATACTCTGACGTGACTTATATGTGAAATTATTAAAATACATAATTTCACATCTTCATTATTGTCACACTGACAACTGTGTGAGGGCACTCTAGGCTTGTGCACCAGTATGTCAGCTTCATCTACTTCTGGAGCAGGCAGAGTTGTTCAGAAGCGGCACTGAGGATGAAGAATTCAGCGCTTTAGGTGATTTGGAGAGAGATCTGACTAACTGTTAATATCTTATGTTAAGATACCAGACACATATTCAGTTTTGTCTATGCTTCATGTAGGTGTTTAGTATATGCTATGTAGCGGTTGATTATACGTGTTACAATTCACTTGCTTGACCAATAGATGGTGCTGGTGTATTAATAATACCTGTAAGAAAATTTACTTGACTCGTTTTCTTTTACACATTTCATATTGAATTTCCCCTTATTTATTTTCCCTTCATTTATAAGACCATAAAGGTGATGATTTTTCATTTGGAACAATATTGTAAATGTTTAGTTTATCGGAGTCTAGTTAAAGGTCACAAAAACTACTTCCTGTCCTCTGGTTCAGCCTTTTACGCTAATGTGAAGTCCTGACAAAGCACTATTTAAGAAACAACTGAGAAGTAAAATATCAAGTTTTCGGTGTGTTTACTAGCACACTAATGTGGTATGTATATTTTCCATGTGTTCATATGCAGTTTTGTGTGTATATGTAATATGAGCCAGAGTGTATGTTGTATTTTATATTATATAGCTAGTTCTACGCTGTGAACTGTGATGAAGAAGTAAGACCACAGTAAACATCTCTTGTGTTTGTGGACAATCCAGCATATGTCACATTAGAACAGCGTATCTGATTAACTGTTAATATCTCACGTAAACATACCAGACATGTATTCAGTTTGTTGTCTGTGTGTTACATTATCATGCTGTACTGCTATTCAGCCTGTTGTTCTCTATTGTATTATTATAACTTGTCTTTAAAGATAAAATGTCTGTTCTTGGTCTCGAATTTTGTAAAATTAATTTCCCCAAAAACTGCGACTTATAGTCCAGTACGACTTATATATGTTTTTTTCTTCATTCTTACACATTTTTCCACTGGTGCGACTTAAATTCGAGAGTGACTTATGGTCTGGAAATGATTATAAGTATGATGGTGCACGTGTCAAATATCGGATAGTCAACACTGTCAAACAATAAAGGTCCTATATTACACAAAATGGATTCTGTTGATCTTTAACCCATGTTATAACATTGTTACCTCATCAAAAATATACCTGGAGTTGTATTTTGTTCTATTCACACATGTTTGAGTAATCCTGTATTATTTGTCTGTCTACATTTCCAAAGCTCAAAAACAGCTACATTTTACCTTTTATTCAGTAGAGACGGGCAATTCCAGTGCTGAAAACATTCAAATGATTATAGTGAAGTTGTATGGAGTTTAAAATCACAGTGGAGCACATCCTGTATTACCACATGACATCACAAGGTGGAATGCTTTCCATTTGAGAGAAGAGCTCAGCCTAAATATGCAGGATTTGTGATGGATTTGTGAGGATATGTGAATCAAGCAAAACACACTCGTATGTTTTGATGAAGATACAGCTTTATAGACACGTAGAAACAGATCAGAAAATATCTGATCTTAACAAACCAATCCACAACGCGCCTTGACTGTTTCACCTCCTTGGCAAATTTAATAAGGCATCACAGACCGAAAACTGTCAGTATTTGATCAAGTTAATTTTCCCATTGGGTTTAAGTGTAAGTGAAATAGAGTGGAAAGCCTTATAAAAATATGTCTTGAAGATAAATTGCTCGGGGCACGGGACTCTGACAGTAGTGGACGCAACGGCATTACTCCTCCGACGTTCTATGACAAGCTCTGTGTCCCCTTCGCGATCATAACTGAAAAGGTGACTTGGGTTTTCCATGCTCAAGCCAAACCGCAGAGCTGAAATTATACCGTACGCCGGGCATTAACTCCTCATTCAGCTCCCAACCACTGCACTTACCTCCCAGAAGTGTCACTCTATTTGATTCATCGATTCGGGCCTGTAGGCGAGACAGCAGAAAGAGAGGGAGCGCGTGGGGGCTGGCAGACCGCAGCACAGTGGTGGATGGATATGGACACAATCATACCCGGAGAAAGGGAAATTATAGCCTGTTACATGATTTGGAGACTTTGGTGGCGCTCGAGGCCTAAAGAGGGGCGTCGGAACCCAATGGTCAGTGACTTAAATGGCTTGAATCGTGACACTTTAGTTAACGGCCAATAGCGAGTTTAAAGAAAAGCTCTCTCAAGGAAACTTCATCAGATGCAGGGAGGCAACATGGTTAAGCTGCAGGGCGTATGGTGAAGTGTGACAAGTATTAAAAGAAAAGGAGAGGTTCGGCAAAGCACACTGACTAGAATATAATATGTACACATGTTATAATTTTGAAGCTCCGACTGAAGTAAGTAAAAGCTATACATCTTTTCTTTTCGATCTTAGGGAATGTGACAAATAGAACTAGTTCCTTTCAAACGGTTCTCAGTGGTCCAAAGTTATTCCTCACTTACCTTATGCATTCCGATCATCGAATTTAACCCCCGTCATTAGTTTGCGAGCTTGTTTCACAACTTTCAGAGATGAAAGTAGAGCAGTGACAGCAACAATTAGCATGCTAGCATCGTAGTTCCTGATTGTCAGACAGTAAAATACTTTATAATTAGATGCAGAGAGAACGCATCGGTCTTATTTCTACCTCAAGAGCTGCTTATACAATATATCTGTACTGGAGCAAGACTCATTTTGTTCAAATAAATGGGAAAAAAATCAGATACATGCTCCCTGGAACTTTCGCTTTTCAGTCTGTATTCTGCACCAGCCATGTATAGAGCCATCACTTTGTCAAGTTAGTGTGGACTTTATTTCACCTGTTCGAGAATTATTTCTGCATTCAAGCCATCCTTCACTGGGGCATGCTGTCAGGAGAAGTGTATGGACTGTGGTTTTAAAGCAAGGTCTTGGTCAGGAGCAACTAACTGGAATTTAGTTGCCTGTTATACAGGCTTTAAGTGGACAGGGGAAACTGGGCAATTCAGAGGAAATTCATCTAAACACAGGGAGAGCATGCAAACATAATTTAATTTTGATTATTTTTTGTATAGGGTTGAGAGGAATAATTGGTAACCATTTTGCATTTATTTATTTATTTATTTTTACTTACTAAAGTTTCATGGCTCCACTTGGAATTATTCACATTCATTGTTCGATTGTGCATGGCTATGACCCAGTTTATGATTGAAGTTAAGTCAAACTGACAACTTCCTTTAATATTCTGCTTTTAGTTTGCGTGATAATAAAATATATAGTAATCGCAACATGAAATTGTGCTTACAAAGTTCCAATGACTCCAACTGTGGAGCTGAGCAAGACCGCAAACGCCTCACTGTCTCATTCCATATTAATTTCAGTAAATTTTTAATGATCTATGACAGACTAAACCCAGGACAAATTGGAAAACAACAGATGGAATACAAGCAAACAAGTCAACTGTCACTTTGTCACACCAGGGGCTAAGGTGTGTCTCCACAGGGCCAGATTACGATGTCACCCACACGTGAAAGGTCATGAAAGGCATAAAAAAACATCATCATTTGTTTCTGTACATGTACATTTATCACAATCAGCTATGAACAATTTTCAGAGCAAAAAAAATTCAAGACCTGACTGAACTGACCAAGTTCTGGTACCTGCTGCATTAATAATTAGCTAAAACCAAAAAATGCATTGCCTGGCAAGTTCAGATGGCTATCAGGCCCATCCCCACATCATGCCTTGAGCCAGATTTGAACAGTACCATGCAATCAGATGTTTATTTCAGTGATGCATATGTAACAAATTAGCTCATTGGTCACCTGCTATTTTGAACAAAATGAAACTTCTCTCACCTCAGATAAACAGTTAGTGTTTTGCTCATTGATCGAGCAGCCATGTCTGTTTTAATGCAGATACACATGTCCCTGATTGGCTAATCTACCTGTCAATCATGCACATGTGACTACAATACAGATACAATTGGTGACCAGACTCACATCTACAAAAAAGAAAAAAAATGTGGATCTCATGATCGCAGGATTTTTTTTCTCAGAAAAAAACAAACAAAAAACCCCAAAAAAACTTGCTACTTGATTTCCCTTCAGTATTAAAAGATGCTCCCATGAGATCTCTACAACTTCCAAGCTGTAATTTTAAAGGCAAATGAATACTGTTCTTAAGTAAAAGTAAATAGTGATGAACATATCCCATTGCCCTGCATGCCACATGCTGCTTCACATGCAAATCTTATACTTTGGTTGGTAAATTATGATGTCTTTTAACCAAAGATTATGATGTTCTATGTTAAAAAAGTACTTGTAGTTTCAGTTCAAAGTACCTATTCTCCTGCTTTCTGTTACTTGACATGCCACAATTTGGCTTCATTCACCTGTCCCTGTATTCTAGCTTGCGATGACAGCTGGTTTTAACAAGCGGCTGTTTTTGAAGCTCTCCGCCAAATTGCTGAGAAGTAATCAAAGTGAATACGTTGGAAGAAACAGTTCTATAGCTAACCTGCTTTATAGCTTCCCACCTCTTGATCTCGACCCCTCAGGCTTAAATTCACGACTTTTTGATGCAAATGCGGGATCGCAGTAGGTCGGTCGGCTCTGCAAGTACCTCTCCTCCTATAGCACTCAACTGGCTTCACATCACTTAGGACTTCTGCACGTAATTACTACTTTGTTGCTTTTTTTTTTTCCTGTCCATTTGGCAATCTCATAAAGCCCTGACTTTTAAAAACCTGTAATTCAGATGAAAGATTGAAAAAGCCGCAGCCAAGCCAAGAAGCTTTTTTTTCTCTTTTCTTTCATGGCCTTTTGGAATTCAGCCAAGCAAAATCTCAGTTAATTAGAAGTGAACAGAGACCACTGGGTGTGAAGATGAAGCAAGGGAGAATGACAGTGGCTTTCTTGGCAGTTGAAAGTACAATGTCCCGGGGTGGATCATAAAGGGACGAAAGGAACATGGAACTACTTTGGATATGAATAATGTACGCAGTTTCATGCAGTCGCTTTGGAGACATTATGCTTAAAGGGGCACTGAGTAACTTTTCTGGTGTCCACAACCTACTTGTGTTTGTGAGATATTAGTTCTTTGGGAGGGTATCTATTGCTGCGTTCATGGAGTCCTCGGGAACTTGGGGAAATTGTTTTTCTGAGTTGAAAGCTGCACACAAATGCTTGCACAAGTTGGAAAAACAACTCAGGAATGAGAGTTAAAACCAGCTGCTTGACCTCCACACCATCTGTTTGTGGAGATGGACAAAATCAGTCAATTTGTCCATTTACCTTTGTAATTTGAGCTTTTTGACTAAACGTGACGACATTTAGATGAGTAAGTAATATGTAATTGTTTAGCAAATTATATAAAAAACAACAAATATTACAGGTTAACTCTATTCATTTAAAAAAAAAAAAAAAAAAAAAAAAAAAAATATATATATATATATATATATATATATATATATATATATATATATATATATATATATATATATATTTTTTTTTTAATAGATTCTTTTTCAGATCAAGGTTTAGTTTTCATACCTGACAGTTTCCATTGCTCACTAGCAGTCCTCCTTAACACGTGATATTGCTGTGACATGTCCGGCCAGCTGATTTAAACTGGTTTTGGCACTGTCTTCCTACTGGTGGAGGCAGGAAGACAGTGCCATCCGCAGTCTGACTTGTTCAAAACAGTATCCTAAGTGTGTGAAAGTAAAAAGGTTTCTGTATTTCAATTGCTTCCTTAATCCAGTAACACTGTTTGTTGTCCTCTGTCCCTATGATGTTCGCTCCATCCCAGTCCATAATGTGGTTAAAATAAATAAACGGAAGACCAGATGAACCTCGCTTATCTTTTAAACGCTATTATTGCGCAGAATCAATTATTTTATTATTGGTGACATCAAAATCCTGAATTTACGAGATAAAACCACAAACAAGTTATGCTGCAATCCCAAATTCACCACATGGACCATATGAATGCAGCATGAATATGCAGCTCTATATTCCCACTTTAAAAGACATTACATATTTTGAAAGTTACTCCATAGCCCCTTTCCTCACCATATCTCTAACCTTAACCATTACCCTACAAAGCAGCAAATCTGGGAAGATAGAATGACTCATCACAACATGACAACGTAGTCCAGGTCTACGTAAAAGCCAAATCTTAAATCTGTCAACTGGACAAAAAGTTGTAGGAGTGAGGACATTTCTCTGCTCATCCAAGCCGCTTTCTCAGTTCTGGTCAGATTGCTGGTGGACACTGTCTTATACTATATCTATCTGAAGGGAGGAGCTAACTACACGTAAACTGTAAACAGCTATTGTTTACAGTTTCAGCCTTAATAGTCTACATTCAAATGTAATGGGCCTACTGGCTGGCTCTATTGTTCTCTTTGTTTCCTGTGTTTGCTGTGGGTCTAAAGGGGGACATATATGGGAGATTGGTGGTGTCTAAGGCCCTCATTCCTGTTCCAAGGAAGGATTGTCTTTCCTAACAAAAATTGCTTCTTTTACTCAAACCGTTTCTTTTCTCTGGCTAAGATCTGAACTTCACTATCTTCAAAGGAGTGGTTAGTGGCTTTGAAATGGAGGTAGTCCAGAGGAACTCTCGGGACTGTGTTGGTGCATCCTCTTATGGAGCAGCTGTTCAGTTTCTCCAGTGTAACGCTCACTCCACTCTTCAATACACTGAATGGAGTAGACTACATTACTTTATGTATGGCTCTGGGTTTTGTCCTTTGGGTGAACCAGTTTCTTTTTTAAAGTGTTTGTAGGCTTGAAATAGACCAGAATCTCAAGCTGTCTGAAAATTATCTGAAGTTTTTCAGACACACCAGCTGTGCAAGAAATAGTTATGCCTTTCCTTCAATGTACAGATTCCCTGTTGTCTTGTTTTTTGATCTGTTAGATCTATTGAAGGCCCATTTTGGATATCCACAAGCCAAGAGGGCTTTTTCCACCGTATTGTTCCTCTTTTGCTTTTCCCTCTGTGTTTGTAGGCACCACTTGAGCTCTGTGCTGTAGTGTACGGATCACTCCGAGTTTGTGCTGCAATGGATGGTGTGAATCAAACAGCAGATATTGGTCTGTGTGTGTGTGTGTGTGTGTGTGAGGTTCCTGAAGACTTCTACCTGGAGTCCCCAGTCTTCTCCTATAATTGCTGCACAATCTAAGAAGGCCAGTTTGTTCTCCTTAACCTCTTCCTGTGTGAACTTGATGTTAAGATCCACAGAATTAATATGTGCAGTAAAGGGTTCCTTGAACAGGAATGGGGTCTTAGACAACATCTATTCCACATATATAAGTCCATCCTCAGACCCAAAGAGAACAACAGCCAGCCAGTAGGCCCATTAAGTTTGAATGTAGGCCATTAAGGCTGAAACTGGAGACAATAGCTGTTTACAGTTTCTGTGTAGTTAGCTCCTCCCTTCAGCTATAAGGCAAGCAATTTGACCAGAACTGAAGAAGCGGCTCGGATGAGCAGTGAGACGTCTTCACTCCTACAACTTTTTGTCCAGTTGACAGATTTCACTTTAGCTTTTACTAAACATTATATGACCACTCTGAGGAAGACTGCAGGAAGAGAGTAGTTGAATCGGTTACAAAAAAAACCCGTCTGGTCTGCTTCTGCTGTGATTGGATTTTCCTACATTTGCACCGTTGTCTGATGCCCTCTATGATCTGGTTCCAGAACCAGACCTAAATACAACATTAGCATTATTACCACATGAGGGAACAGTTGGAAAGTCATTAGAAAGTGATAACTTGACATGAATTTTTAATAAAAAGATGAAATAATGTGCATAGTGATAATTTGCTAGATACAGTCTGGCTTCCATATTATGTATATCAATCCAAAATTGAACTCTAAATCTCCCAAAGCAAAATTACTAGTCAGTAATTATTTGATTTCTATTCAACAATTCTCCCACATCAAGTCTCTCTCCAGCTTTTTGCCTGATGGAGAATTATTGGAGCAGTGGCAGAAATAATTAATGAGACCTTTGATAGTGTTTTGAGTGAGCAGTCAGGCAGGCCTCATAGCTGCATGAGTATTTGGAAGGCAGACAGAGCATGAATCCATCAAAAGAGATGGATCTTAAAAATAGTGCCACTGCTGACATAGAAAAGAGAGTGTACTAGATCTTACTACTGGTGCATCTATGTTGAGTAATAGTTTTGTGGTGCTGTAGGAGTTTTGATGCAACCACTATAAAGAGCAGGCCAACCTCAAGTTTCCAATTTGCTTTTGAACTTTTAAATCTCTGTTTATAATATAGTAAATACATAATGCTGCTTGCACAGTGTCATTGTTGATATAATTAAATTCACATTGAGTTGTGCTGCTCTATGATTCAGTTAACAAATGGCTAAAATGGATTTGCCAAATATATTGCTTATGTTTATAAAATATCAAATACATCAACAGAACTCTGAAGCACTAAGGCAATGTCAATATAATGGATGTCAATAGAAATGAATAGTTTTGCAGGGAACAAAGTCCAATCATTAAAATAATGGACCAAAAAAAGAGGAAAGAAGAAAGAAATGTGATTCCCATTTCAAAACATCAAACAGCTTTTGCAAATACAGAGAAATGTGTATTACTCAAAAATGCAACAATGCTTTAGCAGTAAAACAATTATTTCTTAGTATGATTGTTACATGGATGACTTTACTGTTCTTACAAAGGACAGACTGACACAATAGAACAAAGTAACCGCACAGACTACAGCAAACTCAACCTGTTCAGAGGTGAGAGAACTTACAGGGATTTCTGAGATATCTTCTGATGAGACGGCTACAGATAAACAACTGTGATTGGTTCAACAGATTTCTGGGAGACTGTGAGGTCAGATGCTGATGCTCTAACATTGCTTTTGAAAAAAAATACATAAAAAGAAAAACATTTTAAGGAACGCTGGAGTAGGGAACCAAAAATGCATCCAAACTATGGTGCAGGGCCTTTTTTTTCTTTTTTGTCCTGGTGAATTGCCTGAAATCTTAATTAGTACTTTTTAATGTAAATGCAATGTAAAAAAAATGTGCAAAGAAACATCTGACATCTGACAACTGACCTAACAATAAGGTTCCAAGTCTGAATAATGTGCAACTCAGTCAAACTTTTGCAAAGTGCTCAAATCTAAATGCATCATCGTAACCACAAGCAAATGGCCCTCTCCTTCGAAAATGTGTCAATGTATGGCCCTTGGTGAAAAACGTTTGGCGACTCCAAGTGTACGGATCACATTTGGCAAGCCTCATCTCATTGCCTGGCTCTCTAGTATTTGATGTATTACGCTGGTCTATAGCTCTCAACCACAGCACACGTTCAGGGCTTTGAAGGCTGTGTTAAGATTGAAGAGACAGACCCCGCCTTCTATTTCCTTTTGTTTCACTTCCCTCTCTGCACTGACAGGGGTTCGTCAAATTAAAGTACTGAATAAAGCAGCATGGTGCTTTCAAAGACTCCTTTTCATGTGGGTGATTTGAATAGACAAGCTGTGTCTTGGGAATCACAGCTCATATGTCAAAGTCTTTCTTTAACACAAATGGAAGCATTACTTCTGGCTCCAAGGAAATGAATTGTCAAAGTGACTGTTCGTATACATATTCGTCTAAATTTCATCAAAAGCGTAATATTTTTTCTTCTTCATAATGGAAATTGATGTTGATATTATAACTGCTATATACAATTTTATTTTAAATGTGACGTTTAAGATTCACCATATACTTCGCACACAGTTAAGTCATTTAGGCGACAGTTTGTCCACTGATCTGAAGGTTGGTGGTTCGAATCCCACTCTAAAAAAAAAAAATCAGCGGTAGAGCACTCAGATCCACCGAACCACAGGTTGGCGGAGCGATTGCTGCACCCACAGATAAATGCTGTCATATCCTTGGGCAAGACACTTAACCCACCTCTTCCTCTACCTAGAAGGTGGAAAAGCTCTTTATAAAAATCGGACCCTACACTGTGCAGTTCGGAACATCGGAACAAGATTGGAACATCTTTTGGACAGCTAATTTTTTCTTCTACTGGACCCAGACTGTGGAACGCTGGACTTATACATCTTTGACGGTTTTGTGAAAATGTGGCTGAAATCAGACCTGTACACAAATGGACAATACATTTGAAACAATACATCTAGTTTGTCTAATGTAGTTGCTATATCCATATAAAATAAATAGATAATAATACATGGAAAAGCCTCCTTCAAGCTCTTATTTCCATATTGCCAGGGTTAGGGTTAATTTTTTATTCCACTGATGCAAACTATTGGAGCCATACAATCAAGTACATACACTGAAAGTGAAAAACACAGACAACAATACTATTTTAAACATACCAAGCAACAACAATTTGGGATAACTGGTACATTGCTTCTGATACAGTAGACACACAAATAGAATAATGCACTCATGTAAATATGGTGAGCTCTATGGCACTTATTTTGCCCCTAAAATTCGTTATGGTAAAAACTCAGGTTACTGAATATAACTGGTTCTATGAGTGCGTGGTTCTGGGTCGAGTTTGGAGATTAGCCTTCATGCACAGGTTCAGGCTGGATTTTTGGAGCAGATATCACGCCGCTTAGCATAGGGAGAGCTATTTAGACTGCTGACATCTACCTGCAGTAGAGATGCACGTAAGTTCATAATTTAGTGCAACTTTTTGGTTTAATGCTAATGCTATATCGAAGTTAGTGGCATACATCAGTTTACATTATATACAGGGAATAATTTGGGTCAGGCTTGGACAGTATATGCACTGGCTCGAGCTGAACTTTTTGCACCAGACATAAACTCTTAATGCAAATCTGTCCAAATAAATATTTTTTTATCAGAAAAGTTTTAATTTCCTTAGAGCAAATAATGAAAGAAGTCCAAAAGAGTCTACAGTACCCTTAGTGCATAATGAGCTGGACTGGGCTCAAATTGGCTGCGGGGTAAACAGTTTAGGGGCCCCATTCTTTCAGGAGAGCTGCATTTGCTAAGTGTCCACACTATTGTCTCCAGGATAATGCGGCGCCGCAGGACACCTGAACTCAAGAACAACTTTCACCTTCAGCCAGCCGTTTAGGGGACAGCCATTTATCAGGATCAGCATGGAGGAGGCTTCAACGCTCACTCACACATTACCCTAATTACAATTTTATGAGAGGTCATTCCTCTTACTCTTGCTGCTTTAAAGAAGTGCACTGTAGACATGAAAGGGGCAAAACAAATCACATTTATTATCTCCGTTAAGCGGCTAAACTCACGCCGCTTAGCATAGAGAGAGCTATTTAGACTGCCACGGTACACCTGCAGTAGAGACGCACTTTAGTTCATAATTTAGCGCTAATTTATGGTTTTATGCTAATGCTACATCGAAGTTAGTGCCATAGATCAAGTTACGTTCAGCACAAATGATCTGTACATGAAAATGATTATCTGGTCCTGCCTAAAAGGGCTGGTGCCTGATTTTTTTTCTATGTATTTGAGCAATATTTGTCTCGTTCCAGAACAGACATATTGTATGGACAGCTCTTGAGGTCAAAATATGTCTATTGCATGTTGTCTGCATCTGAAGTGCTTTCTTGTCTGCTAATCAGGGAGTGTGTGTTAGAATGCTAGTTGTTGTTACCTTTACCATCAAGGCAAAACTCCACACTGGTCTCTGAGTAAAAAGCGTTAAACTAATAACTAATTGCAATTAAATAATCAAGATGCTTTTTTTTAAAGTAAGGAAGAACATATTAATTAGTATTTACAATTCCAGTTCCACTTTTAAGTTAACTAAATGTATGCAAGACTATAGAAATTAATTATTTTACGTTAATTATTTGGGTAACGTGTCGACTATTATTTAAAAAGTGTTTAAACTATACTATACCACTCATTTCAACCAAGAAATTCAACATATGTCCATAAATCTAATTGTTGTTTTGTGATGTGTTTTTTGTCACTTCCTATATTTTTGTGTTGAAATCATACAGAGTATAGCTGAAACTGCTGTCCCGATGTTGAGCCAAAGTGAAATTTCCCTCTGGGACAGTAAAATTTAACCTACCCTAACCTGCCAGTGTGTGGATGCAAAACAACTTTCTCCAGCTAAACTCAGACAAGACTGAAGTCACAGTCTTTGACCCACAGAAACATAGAGAAAGTGTCAGCAGTCACCTCCAGTCTCTCTCTCTAAAACCTTCAAAATCTAGGGATAACAAGGGACTCAGACTTGAACTTTAACAGCCACATCAAATCAATAACATATGCAGGTTTTTACCATCTAAAAAACATTGCAAAAATCAAAGGTATACTGTGTAAACCAGACTTGGAGAAACTTTGTCTCTGTCTCAAGTATGTTAAAGTACTGTAACGGCCTGCTCACTGGCCTCTTCAAACGAGCCCTAACACAGCTGCAGTACATCCAGAACACTGCTGCTCAGGTCCTGACTAGAACCAGGAAGTACGAGTACATAAGTCCAGTGCTCAGGTCTCTGCACTGGCTCCTGTGGCTCAGAGAATAGACTTTAAAGCAGCTCACCTTGTGTATAAGTCACTCCATGGCCTAGCACATCTCTAGTACATCTCTGACATTAGTACCATATGAACCATCTCGTGCTCTCACAACCTCAGGGACCACCTTCCCGCTAGTGCCCAAAGTCAGGAATAAACATGGGGAATCAGTGTTTCAGTTTTATGCAGCTAAAACCTGGTCTTTCTGAAGATGTGAGACAGGCCTCTACTTTGACAATGTTTAAATCCAGGCTGACTGAAGCACTCTTTTTTCTGAAAACGGTAAAAATACATCAACACAATCATGTCTTTGAAACATAATGGCTGGTAAAAGCATTGACATGTGATGAAATTGGATCCTTAGACAATAAGACGTAGCAGCATTAGCCTGTATTCTCATTGGCTCTGCATTACACACATGTACTCACTGTCAGGAGCCCAGTGAAGGATGACTCAAGCTATTGTTGTCATCGCACCACATCACATCTCATAGCCCAGAGACACTAACAGGAGCATCTATCTTTGTAATGAGGCCTTTATGGGTGGCACGGCTCCTGGAATCTCCATTTGCATCATGGTTCCAGGTATGATAGTGGTCAGTAATGTGAGAATGCATAGTATAAACAGCTGGACTATTTCCTTTTTCCCGCACAATCCCCTAATTTTTCACTTTTCAGTAAGACTGACAATTTTAGCTCATGGGGAGATACACAACTCATAACATAAGATACCAGTGATATCACAACGATTACTCGACAAAATTAAATAGACATCTTTTCTGATAATCATAATTGTATTTGCATGGATAATTTGTGGGTTTCATTAATAATATACTTTACTGACAAATAATCTATCTATGTCAGGATTGCCGTTTTTTCCCCCTGTGTCCCTGTGCTATCTCCCCCCTCCCTTCTGTTTCTCTGTAGCTCTGCTCCAATTCAACGGCTGCATCCTTCGGTGGCTACATTTGAAGGCCAGTTGTGTCACGATCAGCACGATAAGACTGTCCCATTTCACGCAGCTCACAAATGTAGCCCAGGTTTCCATGGAGATCGCCGTCCACGAAGGACACATCCGAGCATTCTTCACAGCCTCCTATATCCCATCATGCAGTGCGTGGAGCTGGTAAAATGTTTGAAAAACACAGAGCAAAAAGCTCATCCGCAGAGAAAACATTTAAATGTACACTTTTAACTTCATGAAACCACTACTAACACAAGCGTAAACGTGACATAAGGCCATAACTCCCACAAAACTGTCAAAGAAGCTTGGTATTAACTGCATAAGCCTCGGAGATTTGAGCTAAAAGTTTGACTAATCTGCACTTAACGTGGTGAAAAGTCCGCTCAAACTTTCATATTTGGACAGATTATCAACAAACACTAATGATGCTTTTACTGTTAGGAGATTCATAAAGCTCCGAGGAGGAAACAACCACATTTTTATGGCCATGGGAATAAACACTTGGCTAGTGGAGCTTGGAGGAAGGATAAAACGTATTTATTTCATGTATTAATCCTAAAAGGCACAGTTTAATTATGTCAAACTTGTATTTACTTGTAAATTACGTAACATAAGCCTCCAATTTATGCATTTAATTTTGTGATGTATCTGATGTTATTATAATCGTGTGAGATGATCTTGATAATTAAAAAAAATGCCATGAACGATTAATTGCGGAGCTTTTTGATTAACAATATTATTATTATCATGGCAATAATGTGACCCTAACACTAAGCTGGAGAGGTGCAGACCTGTTGCCAACACAGACTACTGCCACTCATTAGGTATGGGACATGTTATATTGCCTGATGAAGTCTGTAGTAATAAAGATAAGATAAGCAAGATAAAGCAAATAGAAATTATAATTGAAATGGTGAAAATAAGCATATCTGAAATGTGTACTATTAGTGACTTAATTCAGCTGTTTGTATTTATATAAATGGTCAGTGGATATTGTTAATATTTATGACACTGTGAACCTATTTTCACAAATTTCAGCCTAACCTGTAATCATTTTGTAACTTTCTTAATGTGTTTGTCATAACAGGTTTTAACTCAGCAGGACTTTAAAGTGACCAAACATAAAGCCCATTATCGCACTGTGCCTCCTCAAAATGGGATGCATCATACAAAGTGGTATAAGTGTTGGGTCATGTCTCCACTGTCCCCTGTCCAGAGTCACTGAGGAGGAGGTGGTCCTGCAGAAGAGCTGTGGGGCGTCTGTGGTTCCATCAAGGCCCATGCTGTGTGCTGCTGTCCCTTATGTGCCCTAATAGTGCAGTGTGTGCATGAAGTTTAGGTTTAGCTTGTAATTTCTTGCAGAAGTTAAAAATATTTCATTTAAATATAACTCACTTAAATATAAGGTAGTTTCTTTTAATCTTAGCTGAAGAACACATGAACGGTTTTATCATCGAGAAAATGGTAATGGTAATGTTCCAGTTACAGAAAAATAGATTTGCACTTCACATTTGGAGTATGTGACAAGAAGCAGAATGTTTTAAAGACCAAAATACAATTTGTCCATGATGATAATGATGATAATTTGTGTTTTAATGATGTTTCTGTCTATACTGACTTTTGATTCACTGTGAGATGTGACAGTTATTTGAGTCTCTTTTTTTAATGACTAATTAATTTGCATGTACTTAAGAATGTTTAAGCTGTAGTAATCCACCTGTTCACATTTTACAAGGATAATGAGTTTGTTTTGGACTATCACATGATTCAGTAAAATAGGAACACAATTCAAGAGTATACTAACATACAACAGTTTTTTGTACTACTTTATAATGTGTGTAAAGGGTTTAATGTTTGACCATTCACATTACTGACAAAGTATTTCTTTTGTAATAAATCCTGTTCATTTTTGTCGACACTTTTTGTCTATGTCAATCTAGAAGCCTTCAGTCACCATATTTCAACCTGTAATTGGTTCATAATGTCTTTAAAATCTCATATACAATTGAAAATTAAGCAGTAGTTGGAGCACTACAATATGGCAAAACTCTTTTTCTTTCAAATTCTAAGGGAAAAAAATGAGCTTTAAAGAAAAAAAAAAATACAATGGGAAGATGAAAATAAGGTCTCATATTTTCAACAAGCTTATTCTGTCCCGCCCACTTTTGTCATAAATGCAACTAAACTGCACATACAAAGGTGGTGCCCATGACAGCTTCTGAAAAATATGGTGAATAACTGTCGTACCTCATTTTCAACCCATGGAATTGGGAGTTATTTAAATCAAACTTGTTCCTAGCTTTTACAAGTACATTGGTAGTATTCACATGCATGTTTCTGGCCACTCGAACAACTTTCTCAGACAGAAGTGAAGCAGCGTGGACCATCATTTCCCAAATTGTCATATAGTCACACAGATGGCTCTTTCAAAATTGCAGAAGAAATCAAAAGTTTTCTAATTGTGTGAAAATGATTATGATGAATTTTGTCTTTGATGATGAATTTTAAATTTGACAAGCATATTAATGGCGTTTTAAAATCTAGTTTTTATCATCTGCGGCTTTTATCCAAAGTCAAACCATTTTTATCTTTTAAACTTTTTGAACAAGTCGTGCACGCTTTTATTTCTTCGCGCCTGGACTACTGCAATGCACTTTATTCTGGCATTTCGCAAAACTCGCTTTACCGACTGCAGTTAGTCCAAAACTCTGCTGCACGACTTTTAACAGGAACCAAAAAACACGATCATATTTCACCAATTCTTGCGTCTTTGCACTGGCTTCCTGTTAATTTTAGAGTTGATTTTAAGATTTTATTGTTTGTTTTTAAAGCTTTGAATGGTCTGGCCCCAGATTACATCTCGGACCTCATCAAAATTTACACCCCGGTGCGCGCTCTGAGGTCTGAGGGCCAGCTCCAGCTCGTGGTCCCTAAGACCAGACTTAAAACCAGAGGGGACAGGGCCTTTTCTGTGGTTGGACCTAAACTGTGGAACGCCCTGCCCCCCCACGTTCAAACAGCTCCCACTGTAGAGTGTTTTAAGTCTCGTCTTAAGACCCACTTTTATGCTCTGGCTTTTAACACCGCGTGAGTTGTGTGGTCCTCTGTGTTTTTCTTTTCTTTTATTTCTTTTATTTATTTTTATGTGTTTTATTGATTTTATTTTTTTTATGTCACTGTGCAGCACTTTGGAAACAATTTGTTTATGAAATGTGCTATATAAATAAAGTGGATTGGATTGGATTGGATTGTCATTTATGAGAAAATTGTTGAGGAGTGAAACTTCAAGTGCTTCTTTCCTTACAAAATAGTCTTTCTTCCAAACTATATGTATCAGGACTTATAACTAAACTAACTAAATACCAGAAAAAACCCGAGCATCCGTTCTTGTTGTAAAATGAACTTAAAATGCTGCATGGTGCATATCCACCTGTGTGTCAAAGTATGATAAATGATATGCATTAGTTATGAGGTTGCTCTCATTGGCTTCTGGACATATTTTCTTCTCATTTGTCACCTGCCTGTTGGTCAGACTCTGTGGAAGGCGCTTTTATCCAAAACTGCTGTGCTTGCAGTTTAATTGTGTGGAACTGATTCACTCCTGCATCTTGTTTACAATTCAAGAACACACAATCAGACGCTGGAAGCACAGAGGGATCATACCAGTGTTGTCAAAAGTATCGGAAAACAGATACCAATTGATGCGAAAACTCATTTGAGCAAGTAGTGATATGCACAGATTCACATTCACGGGACTGAAATGAACCTTTTCCTGAATAGTTTTAGAATAATCTTGAGCTGTATCAGAAATTATAAGACTGCTATGGAACCTACCTGAACAACTGAGGGATTACACAAATATAAGGCCTCATGGTAATATGAAAGAAAGTACTGTGATTACTATGATTTCCTTTTGTTGAAAATCACATCTATTGTCTAACTAAAAAGTATTTTAGCACATACATACATACATAAAGGAATATGGCCGCACTACGTTTCTGACATATGAAGGCATGTTTAAAAGAGCTATTAATGATTTATACTATCTCAAAAATGTGAAAAAAAACAGAAGTAGTTCATTTTAAACAGTTTGCTGTGGTCCAAACTCATTCATCACTTTCCTAACCATTCCTAGCATCCTAATTAATCACCGTAATGACTTTATAAATGCTTTTCCACCTTTCAGAAGACAGGTGAGTTTTGCTGTCACGGTAACAACAAGTTGCATGCTAACAATGCATCAGCCTTACTTTATGGTTTGCTGGCAACACAAAAGGATGTGTAATTAGACGCAGAAAGTGCAAAACTGTCTAATTTTGATCTTATTAAGAGCTGCTTTTACAATATATCTGTACTGACGCAAAACAAATTGTACGTCACACTAGTACTTCAGTGTTTTAAGTCTTTGTCTCTTCAGGGTTTTGTGCAAAATGAAAAAACTTTTTAGAGCTTTTAACCATATTATAATGGTTTTCCCTTCTCATTTACCCTCTCAAAGTTGTATTTAGTGTGATTTATGCATGTTTAAGTAATATTTATACTCTTACTCTTATATGCCCACTGCTCTGTACTTACTTCGTTCTCTAATTCTATTTTCCTAATTAGTGATACGTGTAGGATTTAGCAGCGTCGCATAGTCACTTTGGTACAAATGACTCGCTAGTGGTGTGTGCAGCTATGTACCGGAGGGGCCGACAGCTGTGCACTCTTTGTTGTGATGACGTTTATGGCGACGTCAGCTTCCATTGGGCACTGCCGTTTTCTAGCACAGAAGACAGCAGGCTCGTTTCTTTTGAGTTGTTTTAGAGTGATACTGCAACTTAAAATGCCCAAAATATAACGTAATGATCCAAGGGTGTCATAGATTACAACTATATAGCAAACGCAAGCACCTCTTTACGCCTTCTTTAACATTTAAGAAAAAACATATCTTTGTAGAGGCCCAAACTACAGAGTAAACTATTTTTTGACTGAATGTGACTTCACCACATGAAGCCTAGAGCCTGATATTTTCAGTAATGTGCAAAGGACACCAAGCTTCCTTGCATTTCCCTCTTCTCAGCAAAGCATGTGAAAATATTTAAAGGTCCTAAAATGTACCTGGAGTTGTGTTTTGTTTGAGTAATTCTGCATTGTTAGTCCGACTACATCTCCAAAGCTCGTTGTGATGTCATGAAGCTATAGTTAACAAATACCTTTTACAATAGCAATTCTAGGGTTGAAATCATCCAAATGATTCTAGTGAAGATGTGTGGAGTTTAAAAACACAGTTGAGGCACAGTGTTTTACCACATGACATCACAAGGTGGTACAAAGTGTTTTCCATTTGAGCCTAAATATGTAGGATTTATGTGTTAAACATGTGTGAATGAAACAAAACACAACTCCAGGTATGTTTTTGATGAGAAAGTAACATTATAACATAGATCAGAAAAAAAAATAAATATATATATATATAGCCTCTTTGGTGGTAAATGGGTGAGCTCCATTACACCATGTTTACACCTAAATGACAATACATTTTGAACATTTTATGAGTTACGTGTACGTTAGTTATTTATTCTAAACCTCAATCTGCATTACTAATTTTTCTTCATCAAACTTTAAAAATGTCTTTGAGCCAAGAGCATCGTACTCTCTTTCTGCACCTGTGAGCATTTAAAAATAGAATAGACAAAAAACTCTGTGGGATCATATGGTTAAGGTTAGTGAAATGACGGGGTGTTTTCCAAACAGGTGAATAATCATATTTATAACAGTTATTAACCTGAATATCCTCTATGAGAGTCCAAAAATGAACCGGAGTCTCCAGAGCTCTCCTTTTGTTCCCTCGATGAAGCCAACCTGACATCTGTTTCTACTGTAAACAAGTAGAGCTGGGGACGTGTGTGTTTAGTGAAGGAGACATTTACATTTGGCTTGTAGAGATTTAGCAATAAAACATCACAACATTACATCAGGCCGTAGCTGACCCTTCTCACCCTTAACCATAGATATATAAATGGACATAGCTAAACTGCTAGCCACTGTGTTACAATAGGAAGTGAACATTTGTGCACTTCTCTCTCCATCAACTCCAGTTCACTTTCTATTGAAAAACTGCTGCCCCTCTCTCCATAACTGCTCCTGTCAGGCTCGTCATTTTGCTCTTAAAATGTTCATATTAATCCACTTTATATGACTTGGGGTTTTCATTTCGTCCGTAAATCAAGATATGAACATTAATAACAGACTAATTAGGTGCCTTCTTTCCCTGAGGTCACTCCAGCTAGCGTTAGTTACAGGTTTGATTGACAGTGTTGCTAAGCGCCCGCTCCCTGCTAAACCAGCGGTGTGAGTGGGAAGGGATGTTACCTTAAACGCCTTCAGCCTCGCTCCAAATTGGCTCTTTGGTTGCTATGATCCTCGCGGTCGAAATTCCAAATATGGAACTTGGCTCCAAATCCGCCCTTATTACCGCTAGCCTCGATGAGCTTCATTTGGCTGGAACCGAACACTATGGGAACGTCACCCTCCCTTAGTCCACTTTTTATACAGTCTATGCCTGGAGACAGACTATTTGAGACACTGCAACTGATTCTGACAAAAACGCATTGTAATGGCATATTTTCAACTTTAGTGACATGTCCTTAAAGGTCAACTATGTAACTTTTCTGGTAGTAGGTGTGTGTGCATGGAGATGTTGTTAATTTGCCTGAAATGTTCTTGCCTGACCAGCCAAAACCACACACATTGACAAGACTTTACATACATGTGTAGCTCTGGAACTTAAAAATCCTGTCTTCCCGATTTCATATTCAGGTGTGATTGACAGGCAGATTAACCCATCAGAGAAGCACATGGTCTGTTTGTGTTAAAACAAACGTGGCCGCTTATGAAAAAGAAATAAAACAACACAGAGGACTTATTTAGCTCAGGTAAAAAAAGATAAATTTTGTTCTGAATTATATGAGAATTGTCGAGAGTTGTCATACGCATTTAAGATACACGTGCTACAAAATAATGGCTGTGTCAATGGTTGGACTTTCCCAAGTTAAGACAGAGGTTTTTCCTGCTCTGTGGTACGAATCCAGACCCTTCTAGATTCAAACAGAATGTTGAAGGGACTGGCTTTACTTGCAATGTAAAGTCCAGTATGTTATCTCTGTGTATTTTTATACAGAGGGTTATCAGTCTCAAGTGTGTCTCAGTCAGATTAGTTTATTTCAGTTATGCATGTGAAACAAAAGACCTTAATTGGTCATCTATTATTTTGTAACAAACTGAAATGCTTCAGTTTAGTGCTTTGGACATTGATTCAGAAAAAATCCACTATGTTTTTCAACCTCTTAGGATACTTTTTCCTATCTTTATTCCACGTAAGCAGCCACATTTGTTTTGATACAAATAGACCAAGCGTGTCCCTGATTGGCTAACCCACCTGTCAATCACCCCCATCTGAACTCAGCAAGATTCACCAGTTACTCACATCTTCATAAAGTAATATAGTGTATTCTGTATTCTTGTACCCTGGCAAGAAATGTTCCACAGTTTGGCATTACCTATCTCTATTTACTTTTATGCACTACAATCACTTTTATTGCTAAAACATACACTTTAAGTAATATATTGGCTCACCTTTCTTGTAACTTGGTCTAAGCTTTAATGTGGCGTAGTGTTGACATCAGCTTGTCTCTATAAAGCACAGCACTAGAAACAAGCATGCATCCACCAGAAAAGTTACATAGTACACCTTTAAAGGCATATTCAGTATTCTCAATCATAATGAAAAAGACATGTCGTGTTGCAAATGTACTGCATGTACTAGTAAACTGTCCAATCTTATGTCCATGCATGTTTTTCACATTTAAAACTACATATATGTACAACCTGACTTCCGCTATAAATCCAATTGAATACTATGAATTTGCCCTTTAACTGCTTCGTCATTTCTTTTCCTTTTGACCTCAGATTGAGTCCTCTATAAATTCCTTTAAATAACCGGCTGAACTCTGCGAACTATTACAAATGCCTCCTCCAGAACCTTATCTACAACATATTAGCGCGGCTGTCGATAAGTCAGGCTTGAGCAGACAGTGAGATGACTGTTCTCATCCAGGAGCTGCAGCATTAGACTTTGAGTGAGAGAGAGAGAGAGTCTGAAGTGGCGTTTAGAAGACAGATCCTGTTAGTCAAAAAGTGTCTCTCCATGAGTCATTAGAGAGGGTGACAGGCCCAGTCGATACCTCCCTCATCACTCACCTGTACAGACACTCCAACAGGGAACTGACAATCAGGTCCTATCAAACGCCACTGCGATTAGAGGTGCTTAGGAAGTAGTCTGAATATTGAATCATACTTGATAGTTTGGAGTTCCCGGGTCTCTACGGAAAGTAGCAAGTAACTAGTTGGCTGTTATTGCTACTCTTTTATCGTGACGTAGTGAGGTTGTGATTGACTTTTTCATAATTTGGCCAGAGGTGCGACTTATATGTGAAATTATTAAAACAATTTTGTTCACATCTTCGTTATTGTCACACTGACCACAGCACAAGGGGACTCTAGGCTTCTGTACCAGTATCTGCTACTCCTGTACAATTGAACATTTAAAATTTCAACATTACGGTAATTTAAAAAAAGCATCTGAGAAATACTGAACAAAAATATCCCACAAAAGAAAATCATATTCTGCTGAGTCTGATGACGCCTATGCAGAGAGGAAGAGGCACTTCATCTACCTCTGGAGTTGTTCAGAAGTGACACCAAAGATGAAGAATTCAATGGATTTAGTGATTTGGAGTGACATAGTGAGTAAACTTGTTAGCTTTTTTTTAAATTATTATTATGTATTTTTTGGCTGGTACAACTTATACTCGGGAGCGGCCTACAGTCCAGAAAATACGGAGTTTTTTTTTTTGTTTTTTTTTTCAACATCAATGGAATAGGAGGCTTAAAAACGGAATAGGAAGCTTAAAGAAAACATTGAATTTATGTCTTAAATCAAGACAGGGGTGGGATTCAATAGGTTTTCTTCTTCGTACTCCTTTTTGAGCTTATATAAGGATTGGTAAGTTGAAATGTACTGTAAGTGTACCCGATACATGTGTACCCGATACATGTGCTTGAAATAAATAAATAAATAATAATAATAAAAAAAAAAAAAAAAAAAAAAAAAAAAACATTTGCCACCTAAACACCACCAGAAAAATAAATAATAAAATAAAATAGCTATAATAATTAAATAAAAAATACACAGGTCTATACTATGACTACCAGCTATGAAATCAGATTGGTTATATAGGACTAATCCAAAGGAGAGATATTAAGACACAGACATAGAAATGATTCTGCTCCAGTACTGATAGACTGTACCACCAGCTCTTAGGTTCAAAATGAACAGTCTTCAGCTAATTATAAAGTATGTATAACTGTCCAAGAAGTGTGCTGTTAGCATGCTAGTCGTTCTTACCAAAACTCTACTTTGTCTCTGAAACTTCTGAAAAGACCTTATAACGTCTCACAGTGAAAAAATAGGATACTAAGAATGCATAAGGTAAGTGAGAAATACTATTGGACCGCTGCAGGCCCTTTAAAATGAGCTAGTTCAGTATTTCACATTTTTAAGACAGTAAAATGTGTACCTCAGGAAGGATTATTACCATAAAAAGCCTGCCTACCACAACTTGAAACTCATACTCATCCCGTGCTTGACAGGCTAGCGCTCAAACGTGTCTGTGTTCTCCGCTGTCACAATCTGGGCACGGAATCAGTCCAGAAGACCGCAATGACAGGCCCGGGACGGCGTGATAGTTCATTTCCGTTCATTAGTCAAGAATCCGTATGCGGGACATGGGAGTTAGCGGCAAGCACTAGCGGCTAATCATCTCCCCATTCATATCAAATGTCAAATCTAGCCTCTGACTCCTCGGCTAGTTAATATTGTGTTAGCCGCGCATTTGTCTCCGGGTCCGACCGGCGAATCCTCATCATGTCAGACCTCTATCTCCCTTGTCAGTCAGAAAACGAGCCCATATCGCCTTAATAAAAGTGAAATGAGTAATCTAATCTGCACATATTAGATCGGGCGTAGGGAGTGGAGGGAGCAGAGCAGAGAGGGCAGCGCATTTCCAGACTAATCCACTTTTTCAGCTCTTGGCCAAACAAAGTAGAACAAACAGTTCCTCTCGGAGCGGGCAGAGCGTGCACATCATTAATCAAGAAGAACAAAAATGGAAGTTTGCAGTGTTTTTTCCTCCCTTCCTCGACAGTGTCTCGGAGAAGAGAGGAGCCGGAGGACAGCAATATCTTCTACTTAGCGTGTGGGAGGGTGTCACGGTTTCTTTGTTCGCTTGCACTAAATACACTCCAAATAGATTCTTAAGTGGATTAGGATGGTAATTTGAAAGCAATGCAAATAGTTCTAAATAACATTATGGCAAGATGCATTTATTCACTATTTTGTTATGATGCCAGTGGTCAGAAAAGCACCCATATTCAAAAAAAATATTGAATGATTGCGTTGCTGTATAAATATTTAGAGTAGTTTAGAGCTTGAGGAAATACGAATGGTAAAAAAGATGGAAAGTTAAATGTTTATGTGATGGTTAGGCCTGTCAAGATAGCACATTTTGACCCACAATATATTGCTACAGAGATGTATTACGATAAATGATGATATTGAAACTTCTTTATGCCACTAATTAAGATTTAAATAATGGTAGATAATTCCACTAAAGCATTTTAAATAGACTGTTTCATTAAAAGACATGAGCTGGAATGGATAAATAGCAGAATGTACCAATAATTAGCCATAAAAGGGATTTGTACCCCCTCCATTGCACAAATCTTAACGTATTACAACGAAAATATATTGTTCCAGCTTTCATATTTTGAACGATAAGTTGATATAGTAACCACCGTGACAGGTCTAGTGTCCGAAATTTGATGAATCCCACAAGTCACCTGGCCTGATCAGCCAGTTAAACCGCGTAAACCGCCATGTTCGTGTTAATCTGAACAGCGTATGCACCTCTCTGATTGGTTAACCCGCCTGTCAATCATGTTCAACTCAAATCGAGAAGACATGATATGGTTCCAGACCCACTCTTCTTTGTAACGTTCTGTCAAAGTTGTTCTGGCTAGTAGTAAGTAAGCAAATCTCCAGCACTAAGGTGATTTTCAGAACTTTCAGAGACCAGAGGAATTTGCATGATAAGCGTGACCTGTCTGCTTCTGTGAAAAAAACAAAAACAAAACCACAAAACAAAACAAAAAAAACACTTAAATTAGATGCAGACGGTAGATGGTTGACTTCTTTTGACCCGTGAAAGCCTGGTTTCTGTTTACTGTCTTTGCTCTTAAACCCTGTGTGTTCCAGACATTGAGACGAACTTGTTTCTCAGTAAGAATGTGACACATACTTTTAAGACGTCTTCACTGGAACCAGCTACTTTTGTCACATATTCCTTCTACTCTCAAATCTTTTCAGTGACATATTGTACCGCCCGATAAACAACGGTATACCCATTTATGACCTTGTACAGACAGTATGTAAAATGTGTTTAAATCCTTGTAAGACCAGCCTTCTAGAGATAGTACCTTTCTCAGGGTATAAGTACCAGGAAGTACTTTCACTCATCCGATCAGACAAAACTTCTTTCAACTCTCTACCTGGTCTGCAATCGCTTCCTTCACAATTACAACCTGCAAAGCTGCTTATACAATATATCTGTACTGGGGCAAACATTTAGTTCAAATACATGGAAAAAAATGTGTGTACAGGGCCTTTAATTAACCGATATCTTCAATACAACAGGATTATATTTGTTTAGCAAATTCAAAAACTCTCCCAACATTTACGCTCTACTCCCTCAAAAGAAAACACACCAAAAAAAAACCCACAACAAAACAAATCTACAACGTGTTTTGTTCTATTTGAATTATGAAAATTGGCTGTCAGCAAAGGTACATTTTTACTTGGGCAAAGAATAGAGAATAGCATCGCTGCACCAGAAATTGTTTACTTCATAAACTCGGGGAGCACAGTGCGGTCCTCATAGCTGCATTTTTATCAGTGTTGTGCTGACTGAGCTGAACTCTCCCCGTGAGAGGCTGATGAGGAGGAATGGTCCGGCCCAGCAGCCAAACCCGCTTCTACGCCTGTTGTTACCGTTTGAGGTGGGTAGCAGTCAGTTACATTTACTCAGTTACATTTACTTGAGCCACTTTTTAAAGCGGACCTATTATGCAAAATGGACTTTTAATCACGTTATAGTTTTTATCCGTTCTACCTCTTGAAGTTGTAGTTGGTGTGATTCATGCAAGTTTAAGTAATCTTTATACTCCTGTAATGAAGACGGTATTGCTCCTGTTTTCAGTGCTTGCTCTGTAGTACTTCGTTCTCCCGTTTTTATTCACTTAAGTGGTGATATGCGTAGGATTTGGCACCGTCACATAGTCGAAAATGCTGAAAAGATCACGTTGAAATCCACTATTTCTCGTGTGATGTGCAGCTATCAATAGGAGGGGCCGACAGTCGTTTATTAAGTCGTTTTAGATCAATATTGCATCCATATTATAAAAACGATCCACGGGTATCATTGATTATACAGCAGACACAAGCACAATATGAATTTAAATTGTACTTTTCAGAGTAATTTTCTAGCTGCATATTTTTATTCCTCCTTGAGTAATATTTTTATTGAAGTAACAGTACTCTCACATGAGTAAAACATTTGGTTACTCTTTCCACTGTAAGCCTACAAGTGACAAAAGCTTTATCTTGGCAATAAAATGATTTGAACATTGCGTTTCTTGCACTGCTCCTTCAGAAATATTTAGTTTATCTCATGTTTGGGTCTATACTTTGAAAATACCAGATTTTGTCCATTAATGTTTTGTCCTTCACGTTACATTTCCTTCAAATTCTAATCAGAGGTCATGCAACAACAGTTTACTCTTAATTTCTTTGTGATAGGTTACACTTTTTGGCTTCTCCACCCACCTCTGCTTATTGTTTGAATCGAAGATGGCTACCTCTGTGCCGCTGCCGCCCCCTGCCTCGATAGGAAATGACCTGTCTGAACCAGTATGGCACCTGCTCCGTCTCCGCTTCACCACAGCGCCATTATTTAACTTGAGACAATATGACCTTTTAACCTTGTGAGGTCCCCAGACGCCGGATAACCCAGGGTAGAGTCGAGGTATTGTCTCAGAGCGCTTGTTTTCTGATGCATTGTGCCTTCAAGGAAAGCAGCAGGACAGCATCCGTAAGAGGATTCGGCTCCATCTGCTCGCCATTGCTAAGTTTGCTCAGGTTTAGAGGCGATTTTTAGGTGCCAAAATGAATTGTTTGTGAGAATGTCTGAAAATGTTGAATATCCTAATGAGTTTGGTGAAGTTTTTACTATCGAACATGACTAATATTTGACTTATGTGCCCTCCATTAAACTTGTCATGATAACAAATTTTGAAACACGATATACTGAAACTTTTTTTTTTTTTTTTCCACTGATACAATAACATTAATGCAAGATAATCCAAGTTTTTTTTGTTTTGTTTTTTTAATATACAGTATCATTCAAAGGCATGGGCTGCTACAAATGCATAGCAGAATGAACCAATAATTAGCCAAGTGACTTTTTCAACTTTCAAGCTCAGATGTTATCATATTAAAACAAAAATAAACACATTTTTTTCCACTTTTACAGAAAAAAATAGTGAGCCCCAAAATACGGGGTGCCCATAAAGTCTCTATACTATAAAAACAAAACAAAAAAACACCTCAATATGGGCATCATTAGTCGCATGAAGCACATCAACAGCGGTACTTGATTTCTTGCCATGTTCACTGTAGCATAGCCTCATCAATGGCTGCAATCGGATCTTTTATCGTCTGCTTTATGCATCTTTTATCTTCTGCTTTATGCATCTTTTATCTTCTGTCTTTAACATAGCCCTACAGAAACCATGATACACATTGTGCGTTCTCTTGAGTAGTGCCCATTTCTTAGGGGTTTATTCAAAAGGTTTCCTCTTTAATCAACAGGATCAAAAAATGCAATGTGATTAAAAACTTTTATCCCACTGAGTACAATAGAACAAATCTAATTAATATATCTTATCGCCTTGGTAATTAAATTTTGAAATCGTAAAGAGACTTAATGGACACCCTGTAGTAATTATCATGACAGGCCTAACTCCACTTGAACACTGAGGTCGCTCGGCTGCAGTTGAATTAATGAAGAGGTACGATTGGAGATGTCATATTGTGTTTTCATTAGATGACAATTTGTTTCCAAAAATATATATTTGACAACTGTAATTACAGAGCTCGCTGTTTATTCGATTTCAGGCGAAAGATGTGGGTCCATTAGTCTCAGGATTGGAAGTTTGAATCTAGGGCAGCAGTAAAACATATTAAAGACTTTAGACGTTATTTTACATTTTGTTGATAATAAACTTCCTTCAAACTAATATAAGGCAGTGTCCAGCAGCACTTGACCAGAACTGAAGAAGACATTTGGATGAGCAGCAAAATGTTTGTACTTTTATCCAGTTGACAGAATTGAATTTGAGTTTGCATTGGAACTTGCTTGAATGAGTAAGGGACATAAACTCCAGTATTGATCAAAAATGGCTTAAAAATAGAATCAAGTCCATTGACCTCCTAATCAATACCCCAACCCCAACTCTATATTATAGTCATGTGCCATTTTTGTATCCTAAATCAGTGATTCCTAAAGTGGGGGTCACAGGGAACAAAGCTAAGGGTTGCGAGATTATTTCAAGACATAATTTTAAGATTATGACACTATTTAGTCAATTCTTTGATATAAAACAGTTTTTTTTAGGTCCAATAACCAATAACCAGTAACCAATAAAGCCTAATGCAACACGTTTTGACCATAGACTGTATATATAAATGGACATAGCTAACCTGCTGTCCGCCGCATTCCAAATAGTGAAGTGACCACGGGCTGCGCTTCTGGCTCCAATTCACTTTATTCAAAATTCACTCCAATTCTTTCTCCATAAATGCTGCTGTCAGGCTGGTCATTTTGGTTTGTCTTCATGATCATGGTATTTTTATTTCTCTATTGTGTCTGTAACTCAAGATATGAACATTAATAACAGACAAATCAGCTATCTTCTTTCCCTGAGGTCACTCCTGCTAGCGTTAACAACAGGTTTGATTGACAGTGTTGCTAAGTGCCCGCCCCCTGCTAAACCAACCTTCCACATCTTCGCTCCAGATTGGCTCTTTGGTTGCTATGATACTCGTAGCTGGAATCCCAAATATAGACTCTAGGTCCAAATTCACCCCCAAACTGTTAGCCTCGATGAGCTTTATTTGACTGGAGCTAAATGCTACGGGTGACGTCACACTCACTTAGTCCACTTCTTAATACAGTTATTTTGGGGGTCCGGTCTGTAAACGCTCAAGCATGCATGAATCAATCGAAATATAACCATTATAACGCAACGGTTTTACATAATATGCCTCCTTTAAGTCCTGGTACAGCCCAACTCAACTCTATGCTGTAACATCCTTCCACATAACAAATGCTGATAACACTGAATTGGACAGACTATTCTAACTTAACACATAAACTTGTCTGGGCGTTTTGCCTGTCACTGATTCATCATTTCTGGCCTGACATTTTATCAGGCGCTGAAGGAAAAACAGGACCAATGCATGAAGAGAAGTGTGACTAAATGTGCGAAAGTCATCTCAAAATTCATAATCGCCCCAACAGCAATTTTCTCTCTGTCTCTCAGATGCCAGAGTCAACACACATGATCATTTTTACATTTGCTGTAGAAAAAAAAAAAAAAAAAAAACTAGGGCTTTCCACAAACACTGTGATAGCAGTTAGCGCGGGCCAAATCCATATTTATAAGAGACAGCTCGGCGACATTCTTTGCCTTCAGCAGCCTGTGCAGAGTAGTAAATTGAATTCTGCCACGCTGCTCCCCTCTGACAGAATGCTGAATAAGTGCGAGGATCTGTATTTTAGAGAAATGCATGACTGGTGGCCCGCATACACATTAGAATAAAAATGATATGTAGGCTGGGAAACTCTTCATGGCACTTGACAGATGGAGCAAGTGCACAATAGCAGCTATTTTTAAACTGGACATGGCAGGGCAACTGTTTTTGAGGAGACTAAAGGTGGCAGGTTAAGAAAAGTCAACTTTTATGAGATCTTAAAATGATGTTATGATATATCTTCCTAATAAAACAGGGATCAAGCATTCTGTTTCACTCACAAGTCAAAGTAGGTGTTTTTCTCATTCAATTCAGTTCTTCACTTCAGTTATTTAAGTTGTATACATTATTAAGTATGTGCATTAATGTTCAATTTAGTTATTATCAGATGAATTAACTTCATTGTATCTTTTAACTTTGTCTGTCCATTAATTATACCATATTATACCTGTTTTAGTTATCTAATGAGCAGATGCAACGCCAATGGCAAAAATAGGGATTTTATAAATGAAAAAGAACTCAAAAAATAAAACAAAAACACAAAACAAAATGATTCTCATTCTCAGTATGGACAGGCTATTCCTCATTTGAAAGCTCAGCACCTCTAGAATTCACTCACTGGGCCGCAGAGGCTGCACTAGCACTGATTCATGATTGGATGTTACGGCCCTAGGCCTTAAGTTCTTTTGTTGTTTGTATTTATATATTATGTTTATTGTGTGTGTTCCCTAGTCTTCTTTCTTTCCCATAAACATGGCTGCTGGATCCAGAGGCTGTGATAGGAGGACAGTCTTCCAGCCTGGCCCACCTTCAGCCGTCTCCCTCCCAATTTAAGAAGATTGGGGACAGTTGTTCAGGGCTGCTGGCCTGGAGTGGCCAGTCTGCCATTGTGTGTGTCTCTTTTGGTCTAGTCACTACAGGGGCAGTGGCTTTTTGTTATGAGACACTTGTCAGTACTGACTCTTTGTTCGTACGATTTAGTTAATTATTGTGTTTAAGTTTGTTTTGTAGTTAACTTTACCTTTTTTTTGTTTTTGTGTAAACCCTTGCAAGGAACATTTATTTATCTATGTTTAGTCCCTTTTTGTTTAGTTTACCTTTACATTCCTGTTAATTAAATCACTTCTTATTTTACCATTTTTCCATCTTGGTTTTCTTTTTGTTACTTCCCTTTCCCCAACATAGCTGGGTTGTAACAGGCTGCAGGTACTGAGGCTCAGTTAATCAGATCAGAGAGTCCATTTAGGTTTAAACCAACTGGAGTCCAGCATTGAAACTAGCAACCCAAATAAGACTCATATGAGGCTCATTCTGCATTTTGACTGGATCATCTTACACTTAATTACACTTAATTATAACATAAGCAACTTGTCCATCATGTCCAATTGCTTTGTAAATCAATTTTTTTCCTTATCAGTACAAGTTATATTTGATTTATTACATCTTTACCTCATACCTGGGCACAAATAGGTCATGCTTATATATAGTTTATAGCTTTTCCTTTAACTGAAACCGCTCACGATGCAAAAGTGATTTTATAACACTTCTACGATATAATTTGCCTGACTATAAACCCAGAAAGCACATGAGGACATGCACAAAAGATCAGAGCATTTGAAAAATCTCTGCCCATTGTCTAATTTGGTCCAAGAAACTTTATAGATTTGATTTTGTGCAGTCTGGAGGAGAGGGGAACGGTCTCAGTGGACTATTTGTCTGTACAGTTGGCAGTCTTCTACTAAATGAATGTAACTCCCTGGAACAAAAGCAATGTGGACTTTAAGCAGAGGCAAAATGTTTGATTTATGAAATAGCGACACGAAACAGAGCACAGTTGGAGTTCAGACTGGCACCATGGAGACATTGTATGTAGGTCAAATAGTGGGATGCAGACAGGGATAAGGGACGTGAGATTTTCAAAGTAGCAAGGCTTTGAATATGTGTGTTTTGATTAAACTGTTGGGTTTATTAAGATCAATTTAATACTAAGATCAAATGTTCCAAGATCCAATACTCTATGTAACTTTTTGATAGGGTTTTGCCACCTACTTAGAGATGTTATTACTTTGCTTGTTTGCATTTGAATACTGTGATCGGGGTCCCCTTCTCCAAGCATCTGACTTATAACTTCTTGACCTTGCATGCTAACTACTCTTAACATGACGGTCGGATGGTAATCCATCGTATTATAGCTCATGGGTTTCAACTTCCTGTTATATGAAACATTTTGAGGACTTTTTCCCATTCAAAAGATATAATGCTTAGTTTTAAATTCAGTCATTCTGACAATGGTCCTAATTTGTCATCATTTTGAAACCCACAGATTGGTGTACTATTACAGCGCCATATGTTTTGTAATAGTACTAGCAAGATTATAGTAGCAAGAGCTAAAAAAATAAAAATAAAATAAAATCTGAAGGAAGGAGCTAACTACACTGAAACTATAAACAGCTATTGTCTCCAGTTTCAGTCTTAACAACCCTATTCAACCGTTAATGGCCGTCCTTGTTCTTTTTGTTTGCTTTGGGTCTAAGGACAGAATCACAGATGTGTGAGAGATTCTGTCTCAGGCCTCTATTCCTGTTTAAGGAAGGATTGTCTTTCCTAAGAAAAACTGCTTCTTTAATTCCCTCCTCAAACCATTTCTTTTCTCCGGCTAAGATCTGAACCTCACTATCTTCAAAGGAGTGGTTAGTGGCTTTGAGTTGGAGATGTACAGCAGACTGGGGTCCAGAGGAGCTCTCTCGACAGTGTTGGTACATTCTCTTATGGAGTGGCTTTTTAGTTTCTCCAATGTAACGCTCACCGCACTCTTCACTTTTTGTTTATGGCTCTGGGATTTGTCCTTTGGGTGAACCAGTTTCTGTCTTAAAGTGTTTATAGGTTTGAAATAGCAGCAAGAGTATATACAAATATCGCTGAGCTGGGTTTAGACTTTGAGAAGACTATGTTATCAAGCTCTTAAATATGTTGTACCTGATTTTTACAGTCTTAAAACGGTGAAAAACAGAACTAGGTCATTTTAAACATTTTGCAGTAGTCTAAAGTTATTTCTACCTTACCTTATACATTCTAAGCATCCAAATTATTAAAATTATTCTAAGTGCTTTTCACAACGTTCACAACAAGACTAGTGCAGAGTAAAGCTACAACAGTTGTAAAGGTTGGCGGTTCGAATCCCGCTCTCAACATAAACATCATTGGCAGAGCGTACAGATCCACTGACCCACAGGTTGGCGGTGCGATTCCATCTCCCACCGATCAATGCTGTCGTCGTGTCCTTGGGCAAGACACTTAACCCCCCCCCCCCCATCCTCAGTGTCTCCGTACACAGGTATATGAATGTGTGTGTGAATGGGTGAGTGGTTCCTTGATGAAAAAACGCTTTGAGTGCCTTCAAAATGGAAAAGCGCTATACAAAAATGTTACCATTTACCATTTAACAACAGCTAGCTAGCGTGCTAACACACCTTTCCTGATTATCGGACAATAAAACGCTTTATAATTAGATGCGAACAGTACACAGCGGACTTAGTTTGACCTCAATAGCTGCTTATACAATGTGTTTGTACTGGGGCAAGACAAATGTTGCACAAATGCATGGAAAAACGTATGCATCCTTGAACATTGAATACATCTTGGCCTAATTGTTCTATCAAATATTTATCCTGTTATGTAAAGATGGAAACAGGAGAGGCACCACAAACTATTTCACACAATTACAATACATACGTTATAATTAGACATCTTGTTTAGAATTCCCTCGCTGCCTTCTCTGGTTTGTTCATCTGCATGTATACACTCCGCATTCAAGGCAGCAGCCCCATTTATGTGCCAGAATGAAAGCTGACATGTTTTCTTGTACAGATGCCCGCCTTTCTCTGCCACACTTTTTTGTTGTAAATATGGGCAACTTTGATTGACAGGAATAGCATCAATGAGGATGAGGCAAAGGAAAGGCATCCATGCAACACCCACAAGAACTTACAGAACATAGTTGGTTGGAGTTGCAAGTGGATATGGGTGATAGAACTTGTTACGCGCAAACGCTGTCTTTTGGAGGGAAAAAAATATGACTACAGTGGAAGACATGAATGGCGATATTGTCTTTAATCCCGTTCGTGAAATGGCGAAGAAGCTTTGTGTTCATCGCCTCGAGGGTCCTGTCCATCACACTCGAATGAATCGGGTGTCAAAGCGCATGCTACCCAGAAACTGCTCCGAATTTGATGCGCTCTTTTACAGTCGACTTGCTCACTTTCATTTAATCGGGACAGAAAGTTAAGTAACAATACAAAGGCATCTTTTTTTGTACTACCTTTCATACCTGCAGTAACTTGAACTCAATTAATCAACCGTATTAGTGTGTATTTGAGTTAAAATAGGCTTAAATACTGTATGTTCATCAGTGTCACCGTGTTTGTTTTGGTTCATTTGGGCACTTCACCTTTGACTCCGCCCAGTGATTGGTTCATTATTCGTCCACCAGCCAAGCACAATTGCACCAGTGGGAGCAAGCCAAGATGGATTCTTATGCGTTTATGACCTCACAAAATCTCGTGTGGATTCATCTTGCTGCGGAATATTATATAAAATTAGCGAAATGAGAAAACAAATGGATTAGTGGTTTAGTTTATTAGATTTTCATTTTATTATTCCATTTTTGTACAGGGGCAATGTGCAAACAGTTTAATGTCATGAAAGAAAAGATGCTTTACACCAGATTTGGCTAAAGTTTGTTTCCATCTGCAGTCCCTGGGCAGGTTAATGAACTTTGCTTCCCAGCAGCAGTAGCACTATGGAGACAAAGAAATCAAAATATTTCAAGATTAAGAACGTGTGCCCCATTGTTGCTAATGAGTAATACATCTGTGTGATTCATATTCAGTTTGATTAGGATTAACTTTTGTTTTTCTTGATAATGCTGAACTAATGACTCATCTTTCCAATCCACCAAGGACATTATTTGAAATTTCTCTCTGGTTAGTGGAAATGAATGTGAGTGGAAACCATATTTGATTAAAGATCTTTCATATTTCAAGCCGTACAATGCAGCCTATTCTGCCAAATCAACTTTTCAGAGCTTTTAACCATGTTATAATTGTTTCCCCTCACCATTTACTCACGCAAAGTTGCATTTCGAGTGATTTGTGCATGTCTGAGCAATCGTTAATCACTTATTTTCAAGACACCATTCATTTGCCATTCAACCCCTGTTTTCACCGCTACTTGGATACGCCCCCAATTTTATTTTCTTAAGCTGTGATACACGTAGAATTTCCCAGTGTCATGTAGTCATTTTAGTATGAATGAAAACAAAACAAAAAAATCACTACTCGCAAGTGTGATCTGCAGCTATCCTTGGCAGATGCCGACACCTGCACGGCTCTTTGTTGTGATGACATTTATGGTAATGTCAGCTCCCATTGGGCACCGCAGTTTTTCTAACGTTTGGAAGTACGCAGACTTGTTTTAGTTGAATATTGCAATTTAAAATGTGCAAATTCTAAGATAATGATTCATAGGTGTCATAGATTATAACTATATAGCAAACACAAGCACAATAAGTCTTCTTTAAAAATACCAGAGATGTCATGAAACGGGTTAGCTGTGTGTATATGCAAACAGTTGGGTGTTTAATAAGAGGCGTGCGGATGTCTTGTCAGTGGAGAGAGAAGACGTTTGTGGTTTTGTGTATGACATGTGCGCTTGCTCACGAGTGGAATATAAAGCACAAGAGGAGATTAAAGGGAGAGGCAGGAACTCTCTGGGGAAGTGTCAGATATGAAGTAGTCATTTTCAAAAGCTCTCAGCTCTCAATGGCTTTGAACAGAGCAGTCACTGTCCTTTCAAGTACAGACGCTATGATACAATTATATATTAGCATATGTAGCTTATTACAACTACATAATGGCATTTGTCACTGGTATTTTTAAGTACTGTTGAGGTTAGTTAATGGATTGCAGAAATCTATTGTGTCAATGGGCCTGGTGAGGTATGGTGTTTTTTACATTAAACTGTTATTAAATCAATTCACTACTTACTACTACCATAGACAAAGATGAGAATCTGGCACATATTTATTGACAAAAAATTATTAAAAATAAATAAATAAATAAATAAATAAATAAATAAATAAATAAATAAATAAATAAATAAATAAATAAAATGCTACTTTGGTACAGAAAAAAAAAAAAAAACACAAAAATATGCATGTAATATTAAGGAAAAAGTGAACACAAGTGCCATGAATGAATGATAACTACAATTTTATGTAGTTCAACTTTTCTGGCAGAGGATCTGTGTTTCCATGGAGATGCAATTGTTTTGTCTGGATGTTTTTCACTGTATGGCATTAAACTAATCTAACTTGCATATATTCAGTTGCATGTGTTTGTACTGCTTAATACCAAAAAATGCACACTTACTTTGAATAAGGATGCCTCTCTACAGTCTGACCTGGCTATCAAAGCTATCATATTTCCATGGAGATGAGCAGGTGGCTAATCCTTCAATAGAAAAGTTACATAGTGCACCTTTAATAAGTAATACAAGTTCCTTCTTAAGATCTTGATATAGATTTTTATAAATGTGTTTATAACTTACAGTAATGCAGAGAGCAGGGTTGAAATCTTAATCCTATTTGAAGCATTGTCTATCCCTACACCACAACACATACCGTTGCATTGGGACATTGGAGCATTTAGGATATTAGACAAAGTGCCAGTTTTGATTGTCAGCCAGTTTTGCAGACATACACCATGGGGTCTGGCTTTTTAAGTGCTGAGCCAATGCAGCAATCTCACTAATGCATGCATCCAAGACTACAGAGCCCCCTGACTGTTATCACAAAAAGTTTTTTCTGGTGACAGCAACAGACCAAAACGAGGCCAGAGTCTTTTTATGAAGGCAATCAAATGGTCACAAGCCATTGATAAATTGATAATGCATCTGGATTTTTTGGTTAACTACATTTCTCTGGGATACTGCGGCCTTGACTGGATTGGATAACGTCAAACTATCTTGGATTGGCAAAGAACACAGAGGATTGGCAGCCTCCTCGATGTGGCACTTAGAGAGAGAAGGAGTACATTTTGGGAAACTGGATGCGGATGGACATTTTTCTAAAGCAAAAAAACTTTACTGGACGATGCAGTGACTGTTGTGTAAAAAGACTAAGCCAAATTTCTTTCCAGTAGAAGGTTTTGGACAGCAATGTATTTCTGCAGTAGTGCTTTGCTGACTGAGGCGGTCTGACAAAACTGGGCTCTACCGGTTGAGCCACGGCTGCTCTGTTAAAATGTTTTATAGTATGAATAGACAGACACAAGTAGAGAGTTATGTCGAGTAATATAAAAAAAAGGGTTGATTAAGCTCTTTGAAATACCTGCCAAAGTCTTACATAAAGAAGTAATTTGATGAACAATTTGACAATTACTTCAGTATCATAAACTTGAAGGTGTAGTATGTTTTTAATAGAAGATAGATAAGTTTAATGTTATTGCTTTCCAGGCTACGCAATAGCATCTCCATGGAAACAAGCAGGTGATCCACTCCTTGCCTGAAAGTTACATAGTCTACCTTTAACAGTGTAGAATAAAAACATTTGCAGCTTCATAGTGTGGAATATTTACTTAAGATTGAAAAAGTTCCTTGCCTATGTCTGAGCTTCCCACTATATCTTCAAAGGGGTTAACTATTTTTGACGACTTGTAACAAGCGTTAGGTGTGTTCATCACGACTCAGAGCTCATGACCATCAGTGAGAGTAGGAACGTAGATTGACCTTTTGACGCAGCTCCTTCTTCACCACAACAAGAGTCTGATACAGGCATTAGCACAGAAGCTGCGCCGATTTCACGCTCCATCCTCCCCTCACTGTGAAGCCCCGAAGAAACTCTCCACCAACTTGAGGAGAGTAAGCCACCTTTTTTCAATGACTTTGTGGAGATCTACGGGCATGGTTGAAGATTTTAGCCTGATAAGATTCCAAGATGGTGGATTTTTTCCGGTACAATTGCAACCGATCTGTTTTGTTTTCATCCTTAATGCACAGTGTACAAAACAATGTCCTACATGGGCTAGTATGCTTTGTGTCTAATTAAGTTCTTAGGCGTACAAAGGAGCCGCCTGTGCATGTTGTGTTTGGCAGATGGTATTTTGCAGATTTTTCCCACTACAGCGTTTTAGCAGTGACACAGACTACCTGCCAGCAGAGTCTCACCGGAGCGAAACAACGGAGGAGGGAGGACATGCTGGATTCCAATGCAGCTTCATCTTGTTGCATTAGTGTCCCAAAGCTGCAGATTGCCGAAGGGTCTCAAGGAGTAGGACGCTCAGCATGCCTTACTTCCAACATAGACTATAGTGGTTCTGTGTTTGCACAAAACAAACTGTTATCAGCCAGAGTAACCACTTGGGGTTGTACAAGACTGTTAAAAGGCAGTGTCATTATGGACTTAAAAGATGAAATAAAAAAGCTAATTTAAAAAGGTTTGCAGTGGTCCAAAGTTAATCCTCACTTAGCTTTTGCATTCCGAGCATCCAAATGTTTCACTCCAATGAGGTTTTAAGTGTTTTTCACAACTCTCAGAGACCAAACTGGTCTGTGACGGTAAAGCTAACAACAACTAGCATGCTAACACACAATTACAGATTGTCGAGCAATAAAATGCTTTCTAATTAGTTGCAGATAGCACACAGCCGCCATATTCTGACCTCAGGAGCTGCTTACACAGTTTATCTGTACTGGCCAAAACTGTTTTCTACATTTACCAAATTCTGACATGTACATTTTGCATGTCCAGATAAATCATGTAAATCAGTAGAATTTGGGTTTATAAAATTAACTTTAATAACTTGCTCTCACTCCTAATCTCCAGTTAAACCTGTTAGCTATATTTCTTTGAGCCTTTCTTTGAATTTTATGTGTTGGAATGATATAGACTAGGACTAGCCACTACACACTGACATACTCTGTATAGAATAAAACAAGGAACCAATATGGCATTTTTGGATTGATGGAAGAAAAAAAATAATTGGGGGCTGTGCTACAAAGAGAGCAAAGAGATTAGCAATAAAATGATCTGCTTAAAGGCCCTGTACTTGACTTGTTTCTGATGTATTTGAGCAAAATATATGAAAAAAAAAAGTTCAAGGTCAGTGGTAGAAGACCTACTAGATTTTGTTACATCAGTAAAAGTGCAGACACTGGAGCAAAATGTACTCAAGTAAAAGTGAAAGTATCACATAAAAATGTACTTGAGAAAAAGTGGTAGAGTACATATTTGAAAATGTGCTTAAAGAGTAAAAAGTTAAAGTATTTCGTATAGATTTTCAGATCTAATAAAACTTCAAGTGTATTGATTTTTATGAAGATTTGTGCTCACACTATGAACATGTTAAAGAATAAACCCCTCAGGTCTCAGCTTTTTCTGCAGGTCTCACACAATCATAAAAAAACTATGTTGTACTTTCTACTCCACTACATTTTTTAACAGGACTGATAAGCAAGATACCTGCTCTCAAATGTAGTGAAAAAAGAATCCACTTCAAAATGTACTTCAGTAAAATACAGATACCTAAATTTGTACTTGAGTACAGTATATACAGTGAATACAGTTATATTCCACCACTATTCAAAGATATATTGTAAAAGCAGCATTTGAGATCAAAATAAGTCTGCTATGGAAAGAAGCACTTAAACTCATTGTGGTGAATAAACAGGATGTTCTGAATCCAAAAGTTAAGTGAAGAATAACTTTGGATCACTGCAAACCATTTAAAATGAAGTAGTGTTTATGGATTAGGCCAGGAGCAGGTTAGATAAGGTTCGACAATTCAAAACCAGATATTATCAATCCTTTCAGTTGTCCTTGCATGCCCTGGTTTCACCGTGCATGTATTGTCTCGAGTGAGTAATATTGTATGCCTCTCCCCTTTTTAAACTAACAACTAAGAAAAAACGACACTTAAGCGATGACAGCTGGCTTTAGTCTGCAGCAACACACTTTTCCAAGAGCTAAATGACTTTCTTTTTGGAAGGGAACTGCTTTGCATCCATCTTACGCTGCTGAGAGATTTGGTTTCCGCGTAACATGTGGAGCCATTTTATTCCGTGATGAGCGAGCTGCGGCTTGAATGATTGCCGCACATTAAACGACGCGAGTTTGCAACCACCTGACAAGCGTGGGTGCTTAAAGGATGAGAAGACAGAGGCAAATCAGCTGATTGTACAGAAACCTCCCCCTCAGCGGGACATGCTAATTCTGACGCCCGCGTGCACAAAATCATTAATCAGTGAACGCTTCCAATTATAGAGGAGACAGCTCATTCATTCATACCTTGGGTTTTTGGTGCGGAGAAAAAACAAGATAGTAAAAGAACTTGGAATGTTTTCAGACTTGTGTGGTAGATGTTAACGAGGTATTTTTGCCTTGTCATTACAACAACAACGATAAGAACGCTTTATTTGTTGTTGATATGTTCAACAAGTCTTAGAAGGAAATTTGGTTCCAATTTAGGTCTCAGCTTTTTCTGAAGATCCTATGCAGAGTAACCAATTTTACATCCCAAATAACAGTATAGCAAATGATTATGTCCCTCAAATTATATATATTTTAAGACTCACAACCGCAGACTATATAAAGAAGTAGACTAAGTGAGTGTTACGTTACCCATAGTGTTGGACTCCAGCCAAATGAAGCTCATCGAGGCAACTGGATGGATATATGGACAAATTTAGAGCCAATATCCATATTTGGAATTCTGGCTGTGAGTATCATAGCAACCAAAGAGTCAATCAGAAGCCAGGTGGTTGAAGGTAAGACCCCTCCACGCCGGCACCACTGGTTTTGTAGTCCGCAGGCATTTAGCGAAGCTCTTAGTCTAACCTGTTGCTAACTCTAGCATTAGTGACGTTGGCAAAAGAGTGCAGCTCATCGGTCTGTTATTAATGTTGATATCTTGATTTACGGACAACATAGCCAGATAAACATTAGGATCATGTAGAGCGGGTTTTTTGTATGAACATTTTAAGAACAAAATGATGAGCCTGACAGCAGCAGTTACAGAAAGAGGGGCGACTTTTTCAATAGAAAGTGAATTGGAGTTGATGGAGCCAGAAGCGCACCCATGCTCACTTCCTATTTGGAACGGAACACCTATGCTATACAGGTTAGCTACACACAACACACAATATATATACATATACATATATCTATGCTCACAATACAACTTCTCACAGCAAGAAGGTTTTCCTGGAAGGTCCTGGCCTTTTTGTGAGAAATTTGCGTGTTTCTCCTTGTCTGGGTGTGTTTCTCCGGCGTGTTTCTCCGGTTTTCCCCATGAACCCAAAACATGCACAATAAATCCTCCAGCTAAGGTAGTCCTGACCAAGACTAGGTCAAGATCTGGAGATGGGTTTCTGGGCACAACAGGTTACCCCAGCGACATTGAAGGATGGATCTAATGTAGAGTTAAGTGTACTATAACCCGTTATGAAGATCAATTTTAATTTTTTACCTTTAGGATCAATTAATCTGCACCTTAACGGATAAATGCACTATTCAAACCCCCTGGCCACACACCACTTCTCTATTCTGTTTTCTCTTTCAGATAAAGGTGGATGTGGGAGCATTCGCCGAAGCACCAAAACAGCAATCATTCAGTTCATCAAGTGTTTTAATTGACTTTGCACATGCACTGAGGTAAATACCTGCAGTCTCTATAGAGGTTAGTGGTAATTACACAAGACAAAGTTTCAGAGCTGACATACAACTTTACAAACTGAAGCATTAGCTAAAGAAAGTTTGCTGAGCATTTACAGAGTCACCCATACTCACATGGCTGGATAAAATCAATAGCGACATTCGATGGACAGGCAGAGCTGACCATTCGCCCAAGACCTCACAAAATGGTTGACAACTAACACCCCTAGTACTGAAATAGCATAGCATTTTATGAACTGCAAAAAAAAAAAAGGATTTAAATGTAGCCAAACAAGGGAGCTTTCAAAATAAAGTTTGATTTTGAGGTTTTCAGTAATAATTTTCTCATTTAGCATTTATTTAATCAATGGTAGTAATATTTTTGTTGTGCTTTTCTACCTTCAGTGGGTATTCATCCATCCATACATCCATTTTCTTCCACTTATCCGGGGCCGGGTCGCGGGGACTCCCAGACTTCCCTCACCCCAGACATGTCCTCCAGCTCCTCCGGTGGGACCCCAAGGCGTTCCCAGGCAAGAGAGACATAGTCTCTCCAGCATGTCCTGGGTCTTCCCCGGGGCCTCCTCCCAGTGGGACATGCCCAGAACACCTCCCTAAGGAGGCGTCCAGGAGGCATCCTGAGCAGATGCCCGAGCCACCTCAGCTGGTTCCTCGACGTGTAGGAGCAGCGGCTCTACTCCGAGCTCCTCCCGTGTGATTGAGCTCCTCACCCTATCCCTAAGGGTGTGCCCGGCCACTCTGCGGAGGAAGCCCATTTCAGCCCCTTGTATCCGCGACATTGTCCTTTCGGTCATTACCCAGAGCTCATGACCATAGGTGAGGGTAGAAACGTAGATTGACCGATAAATCGAGAGCTTTGCCGATTGCAGACGCTGCACCGATCCGTCTGTCAATCTCACGCTCCATCCTTCTCTCACTCGTGAACAAGACCCCGAGATACTTGAACTCCTCCACTTGAGGTAGAGACTCTCCACCCACCTGGAGAGGGTATTCAAATAGTCTTAAATCAAAGATGCACTGACCAGTTCTGACTCACATTGGTACAGAAGTGCGCATAGACACTAGACGTGAGGCGGTAGTCAGTGTCACGCCAAAGGACAGCTGTAATCAAACTGTCAACCCAAAGGCCAGTGGATCTGACCTCTTTACCAGCTTCACTTTTGCTGAACACTATTACAAAGAAAATATCAACTAGAATAGAAGACATATGACTTGCCACAGTATAGATATATTGTATAAGCAGTTTTTGAGGTCAAAATATGTCCACTACGTGCTGTCTGCATCTAAGCATTGTTAGCTTTACAGTCATGGTAAAACTCTGCACTGATCTCTTAGAGTTGTGAAAAGCGCTTGTAAAGTCATCATGGTGAGTTAATTAAGTTGTTCGGAAAGCATAAGGTGAGTGAGGAATAACTTTGGACCACTGTAATCCATTTAAACTTAAGTAGTTCTGTTCTCACATTTTTAACAGTAAAAATCAGGTACAGCACCTTAGAATAAATGTATTTAACAACTTATTAGGAAGTCGTTACTTTTATAAACACTGTTATGATAGCTGCGATCTCTCCACACCTGCATTCCCTCATATCTCATGTGGTGGCTGGAAAAGCACAAGTGAAACGTGGAGGAACGCAGCAGATGGCGCTGAATTCTCCTGGTTTATTTTCGGAGAGCTGGATCTTTACGGCTCATATAGCGACTTAATTATAAGACATAGGGGAGAGTGAACCCCTGGAAGAAGCATTTAAAGCGGCAGGCAAATCTTCATTAGGCCTGCAAGGAACCCAGGGCCCTAAAATAAATGAGTGCGCCGCCCGAAACGCTGCCTTAACTCTGACAATGCATAACAGGCAGAGGAGATGATAACGCGGCGGGTGTTGTAATCCACCATCTGATGTTGTGGATAGCTCTCACGCAGAAGCAGATAAAGCAGGTGAAAGATGGCTGGGAGGCAGGCTTTAAATAGCTCTAGTCATCCACACACTGCCTGGAGTTTGCTATCAGAATGTGAACAGAGATGCAGTAGGGGCAATAGGGCCATGTTACACCGTTGGGTTTGCCTGCGATCCAGAATACACACTTCTCCAATGCTATACAAACATGTGAGTCTGGTCAACGGTGCATCTGCCTGAGTTTAGATGGGTACTTTGCGTGGTTTGTCCGTCTTAAAATAAATATGGCTGCTTATGAGGAAAAGAGAAAGGGGGGGATCAAACATGAGCGAAGTACTAAACTCTGTTAATCTGAGGTGAGAGAAATGTAAGTTTATTCCAAATGATGATGATGAAGTGACCGATGCGCTTTCACATGTGACCTCCTGTCAACCTGAAAAGAAATACCAGCATCATGTGACCGAAGCAGCTGGTTCTAGTGAAGACATCTTAAGATAAGTATGTGTCGCATTCTTACAGAAAAACAATTTCACCTCAATGCTTAAGACACAAAGTATTCAACACAAGGTTTAAGAGTAAAGTAAAAATCACTCTTTCATTGGACTTACCAAGCAACCTTTAAGCAGGTGTAATTCTAATATTGTCAAATTTTAGACATTGATTATTTTGTAAGATCCTTGTTTCTTGCCGTGATCCCTGTCTGTCCTGCCCCTTTTTGTTCTTTCTCCCCTCCCTTCAGTGTCTGAGCCTGGAGCTGGGGCGGAGATCTTGGGTCCTCCCGTGCACACCTGGAGCTAATCCACAATCAGCTGCACCTGGGGAGGATAAGAGGAGCCAGGACCTGACACTCAGCGCCAGATTGTCTGTGTACCTCTGTGGTACTCCCTGCTTGGCTCAGTTCATGGTTTTATGCTTTTTGACTCTGCTAAATTGGATACTTTTGCTCCTCACCAGATCCCACTCCCTGGACCCGCTCAGCTCTCCCGCCTCCAACCCTGCTCTTCTCTAGCGGTACTGGCCGTCCCGTCTCAGACTCTGCTACTCTTGCTCTTCCCTTGGACCACGATACATCTGAAGCATTGTTGCTGGGCCAATCACTGTGCTAAAGAGACGTTGTGACAAAAGCTTTTCCAACGTGTGAATTCCTAAATAAAATGATCAAAATGGCAGCCACTAAAATCAATGTCTTGTTACTATCCTTTGATTAAGAGGAACATCAGAAAGAGATATCTCCAAAATATTTTCTTTTAAAAATACAGGTGTGCTCTTTGGTGCATGCAGGGATACATTTTAATATTAAATGCACGTCCCTAAAAAGTTCCTAAATGAACCTCTGAGCTGGAATTAAAGTGCCCAAAAGATGTTGAAGTCATCAAAGACGTCCTTGAAAGCAGGGTCATTAGAGTAGCATTCATTAAAATGTAACCCGAGATACACTTACCCGTGGTCAGAGGTGAAAAGTACCTTATATTTACTCAAATACATTTACTTGGGCAACGTTTTAACAAAATTATACTTTTTGTAGCATTTGTGTTTCTTCCATCACTGCATCAGATATGATTATTTCTTTTGGCACTATCCTTTAAAGATACTAGATTTTGTAGACTGGATAATGTTTGTCCTTCCACTAAATTACATCCTATTAGTATTAGTGATGAACCGATACCGATACTGCTGTCAGATATCAGTGGCGATCCAGGAAATTTTGCTGAATCAGATATCAGGCCTATCGGTTCAGTATATATCCTGTTTGGGACTTTAATTTGATGTAACAAGACGATTTACAGGCTGATTTTTGCCTAGAATATCTCATAATGTTTGCAGTTTTATTCATACAAAGCTGTTCACTAGTTACTTGCAACAATTACAACTCACAATTTGATCCATTTTGTAATTAGTTAACTGAGTTTTTTGGGGGGGAAACAGGCCATTTTCTGTCCTTGAACTGGTATCGGCCAATATCGGGCATCACCAGACACTTAAAGTCAAAGTATTGTTATCGTATCAGACCTGAAAAAGCTGGATTGGTGCATCCCTGGTAAGTATCGTGTAATCATTTTTACTCCTAATTTCTTGTACTACTACTGTTTTTTACTTCTACTTTAGTAATATTATTTTGAAGTAACGGTACGCTTACCCACCTCAACTTATAGATAGTGAGATGGTGAGGTTATTATGCTTGTTTTTGTAGAGGTGGGTAGAATAGCCAAAAAATGTACTCAAATAAGAGTAACTTGAAGACTGACTACCAGCAAGTAACATCTGATTTATAATTTAAAGTTAATGTAATTGGGAAGACAAAATCTAATCTTTTAGTATTGTCAACATAAAGCTTTTGTCACATGTACTTGTACAGTGGGAAGAGTACCCAAAGCTTTTACTCAAGTAAGAGTACTGTCACTTAAGTCTGTGTAATCCCTCCGCCGTCCAGGTCTGATCGATAGCAAAAGACAAAGTTTAAAGGCTGAAACTGGAGACAATTGCAGTTTACAGTTTCAGTGTAGTTAGCCTCTCCCTTCAGATAGATATAAGGCAGTGTCCACCAGCAATCTGACCAGAACTGAAAAAGCGGCTTGGATGAGCAGCGAAACGTCTTCACTCCCACAACGATTTGTCCAGTTGACAGATTTAAACTTCGTCTTTTGCTATACTGTCACTTAAATAAAAATATTGCTCAAATAGAAGTAAAAGTAACGCTAGAAAAATACTTTACAGTTTCTTATCAAAGATACTCATGTAAATGTAACTGATGTAATACCCACCTCTGGACAAAGGTTAATATAGGGGAAATTCCTCACCTTATTGTTTCACAGTACTAATGTTAGTCGTTGTCATAGCTACTGGACACTGGACATGTTGTGGCTATGTGAGTGACGGGCCTCTGTAAAGATGTGGAGGGTTTTATGCCCGTGAATGACATCACAGATCCAGGTGTCATTTTTCTCACTCACTATTCTGACAGTGCTATCGTGTGTTCAAAAGCAACTGTCAGTCTGCCTAATGCACCACAATGGCCTTTGCCGCAATGTCAGGTCTTGAGGTGACCACTTCATTCTCTGCACTTTAACTCACATACTGCACGACGCTGACCCTTCTTTCAACAGTGAGTGGACATCAGTTTCAAATGTTGGTTATCAGTTTCAGTTAGCTTAGTTAGTGAACATACTGGCCTCTTTTCTTTTATATTACATTGAATTGGTGTGAACCCTTTGCCTGACAAATCCAAAATGATATCTCGTTGTATTTATTAATTTATTTTATACATAGGAATAGCAGGCTGGTCTCCACACCCTCCGTTGCATCTCAAGCTAAAGCCTGACAGCAATCAGATTTGTTTTTTCCAGTACACGTTTTCATGTGAAACAATGAAGCTCATTGGTCACTTATCATTTATAAAAAGTATGACATTGCCCTCACCTCAGACTAGCAGAGTTTAGTGCTTTGCTCAGTGATTCTGAATGAAGAAATCCGCAATGTTTTTTCCTTTTATTTTTTAAAATAAAATTATTTTTATTGAAGAACCTTGTATTATGGATCCCAGGCAAGAGGACCCTGGTAAAAAAAAAAAAAAAAAAGCCTTACAAATGGAAATTACAGTTTTTGATTTGTTACCTTGTTGCAAATCTTCATAGACACTTCTGTATCAAATGTACAAGCATGCATGTGTTAAGGGCTTAATGTATGTAGATAAAGTCCACTGTGTGAAGTATACACCGTTTTGTGTATGTTTTGTGTTGGATTTTTATTGTTTTTAAATAAGAGGCAATATCGAGTGGTAATATCAACATATGTATTAACATTAACATTAGAAATATAGTGTCTCTTACTGTGCAACCAGTCTTTGAAGACAAGTTTATTTGTACAGACAATATACAATGTATACAGTCATTCAAGTCCTTCACAGAATAAGAACATCACAGATCAAAACATCAATAATCACAAATAATCATCATGAAATTAACATTAAAAAGAGAAGAGTGCAGAATAAAAACCTGTTTGTCATATGCACAGGATATGAGCCTTAAACATTATCAAAGTAGAGGTCTGTCTCACATCTTCTGTCTCACATCTTCAGGAAGACTGTTCCAGGTTTTAAAACTGAAACTGATTCCCCATGTTTAGGTCAGACTCTGAAGTCCTCAGTGTGTGAGATGGTTCATATGGCACTAACATGTCAGAGATGTACTTTGGTGATAGGCCATCAAGAGAATTCTACACAAGCAGAGCTGCTTTAAAGTCTATTCTCTGAGCCACAGGAAGTCAGTGCAGAGACCTGAGCACAGGACTTATATACTCATACTTTCTGGTTCTACTCAGGACCCGAGCAGCAGCGTTCTGGACTTGATAAGAGTAGTGCTGTGGTGGAGTCTTAAACCTGAGTGAAAAACATCAAAGGAGTTGTTCATTTGGAGAAAGTTAATAAGCTGTCGGTAAACAACTTTGTAGGACTTTGCCTAAAAACTACAGATTTGAGATTGGTCGGCAATTGTTCAATATTGTGGCATCAAGACTGCTCTTCTTTAGGAGAGGCTTGATAACTGCAGTTTTCAAATCTCTTGGGAATGTAGCAAACTGAAGAAGGAGTTAAAAGGTCTTGTAACGGTCTGCCATGTCATGTAAAAAAAATAATAATAATTGAAATTGAACCAGTACTTACATTTTTTCAGTCAGCACTTGGTTGTTGTATTACTGAAAAAAAAGTTGAAAATATCGAAGTTAACACTGGTAATTCAATGTTAATGAACACATTAAAAAACACAATATATTTTTTGCCTTATTAATTAGCTTTAATTTCAGCCCGTGACAGATTTCACCTCTAAAATGTACAAACCACTGATCTTGTCCTTGACCCATTTTTACTGAAAATTACAGGTGCTGAAATAATCACCACAATTATTTCAAATTTGCCACCACCTCGTCTCTCCCTGTTCAATTACATACAGCTCTAAATGAGTCAGAGATGGTTCCTATGAATTTTAAGTGTCATTGGCCTGTTTAGATGAGATGAGGCGCGGGTCACCTTCCACACTTTGTAAAGTCTTTAGCTCATCTGCAGGGGACATGCATCATTCCCAGTGGAATATTTAAGATTGGTTATGCAATGTCAATTACATCAGTCATCTGTTATACCACAGCGGACATTAGATCATTGTGTGGAGATCAGAGGGGAGAGAACTGATGAGTAAAAACTTTGAAAAAGTTAACTTGTAATATTAAGCCTTATATGTGGTAACCCTCATTTTATCCAGGCAATTTAACCATTAAAATGACATTTTTTGTATTATTAGTTTAGTGGACCCCAGTTGGATCATTGGCTGAAGTAGTCAACTGTCAAACTTAATGGAGCTCAGCAGTTCCTTTTCCTTTGCTGATCCTATAAGTAAAATTCTTCAGCTTTCCTAATAAATTCAATATTAAGAATTTGGAAGCTTTCTAACAGCTAACCAGCTTTATGGTCACTATATTGACCATGGAACATTGCATTTTATTTAAAATAAATTCATGAAAGTAGATTGAATACATTTCACAGTGTTTTGTGTTAAAAATGTTTTAGGTCTGATTAGCATACAATTTGATCATTTTTGTCAGAAGTCAGCTTTTAGCTCAGTCAATTTTACACACAAATCACTTAAAAAACACCAAGAAATGTACTCAGTCAAGACTTTAACTAGGCCTTGACAACAACAGTCATGGTCAAAGCACAGCGATGGTTTTGGTACCAGGCACCATCTTAATAGTTCATAATTTGTGATTTTATGCATAATGGCTTCTAGAGAACTATCTCCAGAATTTAAACAAATCTGACTGGTGCAACACTAGAATTCTGAAGATAGTTGGTAAATGTTGTGTTGACATATTCACTCATCAATGTAATCCACATATCTGGAGGAGGTTGTCATTGCGTCCCATTAGATTTACTACATGTTCTATATGTCTTCTTGGGTAGTTCTAGGATACTGAGGTTTTACAGTTCTGACCACTCTTAAAGCACAATGGAAAAATAAATGTTTTGCCCATATAAACCTAAAATAAATTACCAAACCCTACAAAATCTTGATAAAATAATATATGAACAACTCAAAAAAAGTCAGACAGAATCTTATAATTCGGGAAGATCTTTTTGTATAACTGTTGTTCTATTTCACTGTTGGAATTAATTACTTTCTGGGCCTAGCACAAACAAAACATGTGGTATCTCTTGTTAGCGCAGCAGCTAGATACGCCACCTTTTTGTATTACCAGTGCAAGTGGGTACAAGAGGTTTCTGTGTCAGGGCAGCACACTGTCAGGTCTTCTCCGAGCCCCAGGGAAGGCGAGCAGAGTGGACAGCTGCCGATGTGTGCACGAGCCAACACAGGAAATACGCGCGCGCCGCTGTCGGCTACCATTAGCATGACTGACACTCCACGTACCTTCAGAGCAACACCAGAGGGTATCTTCATGTCACCGAACAAATGATACAAGTAGGTGAGTTGGACACAGGCAGGTGAGGGGGTGGGTGGGTGAGAGGTGACAGCGGACAATGGTGCATGTTAGCTGTTGACGAGCGGAATTGGAATGGAAGCCTCTCAGGAATAAAGTGAGATTAGAAATGTAGCAGTTCAGGATAGGCTGTTACTGTCGATGCAAGCTTCAAGGTATTTTTGCCAAGATATAATTTATAATTATATTATTAGGGAGGTGTTCCGGGCATATCCCACCGGGAGAAGGCCCCAAGGAAGACCCAGGACACGCTTGAAGGACTATGTCTCTCGGCTGGCCTGGGAACACCTTGGGGTTCCACTAGAGGAGCTAAAGGACGTGTCTAGGGTGAGTGAAGTCTGGGAGTCCCTGCTTAGATAATGGATGGATTAATAACGACTCAAATATTGCATTGCTTTTGTGCCAACCATTTTTCTGTCCATATCTTAACATGAAAAAACTGTGTCAATATTTGATGTAATAAAATGCAATAAAATGCAAAACTTGGTCACTGGAGTCCAACGTGTAAACAAGACAAAGGCTGTCACAATGATAATACAACTTAACCACAACCAGAATAATACCATGAATTTATATAGCACCTTTCTGAATGCCTAAAGCTCTTTCCAGTGAATTATTTATGCTGTTAACACTGGTGATGGTAAGCAGCCATGCAGCCAATCTGCACCATTGCCTCCTTTGACCACCAATCACTCACGCACACACCACATTTACTTGGCAAGTTTATTGCTCAAGGACACAATCACACTATCCACTGGTCCAAACCGAAATCTATTCAGCAACTTTTGAGTTGGTGGACAAGCTCTCTAACCACTGAGCCACTGCTGATACTACGGCACATGGTATTCTAAGCTGTCTCCCACCTTAACCAGGCACAACTTTCTTAGCTCAGATCAAACCAAATAAAGAGTTCTCAAAGTGGTACGGTCATAGCCAACTAATAACTGAAAACTCTTAAGGATAATTTGATGACATTGTTTACCTAATATGGTAAACGATGGTAAAACCAAGGAGCGAAAAACTGGTTGATTGAATTGATCCAAAACTGGTGTGATCTAAACCTGCATGGAATCACTTTGGTGTAATAAAAACTAGTGTGAGCTCACCCTATCCGCTCTTAAAAGTTCAACTTTAGTTTACTTTTCTCCCATCACTCACCCAGCTTCAGCAAATACCTGCTTGTATTGATTGAAAACAGTCTCATCCCTTGATCTCCCAGTGCTGTCCTGGGCAGTATTTTCCCACACAGCCAGCTCATTAATCTTTCTGTTATTGGAAGAAACGCACTGACATCTCTCCATAAAATGCTACTTAATTTATGCATTATTTATACCTCATTTACGTTCTCAGGTCCTCCAACTATTTATCAAACGTCCCCTCTTATGTCAAAGCATGGAAATTGAGCTCTGTTACTCATGATGTGCACAGCAAACACATCGGTGGACAGGAAGTCACCGGGGACCCCCGCTCACTGTCACAAGAAAGCGTGTGCCAGACAACTGCGTAGTACAAGAGCTGCTTTTAGCTAAGTGCTAATCGCGTGTGGGACATTGCAAAATCTGATGCAACGCAGCTCAATAAAGATGAATACAGCAGACACAATTTCTTATCTGGGATCAAAGCTTTTGTACTCTAACAAGCTGTTCCTTCATGTAGGTCTGGGGCGTGCATGTCAGTTTCACAGAGCCTAAATAACAAAATGATTGGCCATCTATAAAGGTTAGGATATTGGGCAAATGTTGCAGCATACAATTTTAAATGCATGGTCGTAAATGGTAATATAAAATGAAAAGTTGAGACGTCAGCAAGGTGCCAGCACAGAGCGAGGGTAAGAAAGAGATTTTTATTTTTTTTAACTGTAAAACATAACATAAAAACAATACCAAAAATTCTGAACCATCAGCCTAGTTTGACCAGTAATTTGGCTACAGTAAATGGATGTAAAAGCCTAAAATATGCAGTTTCACATCCAATACAATACACACACACATACACTGTATCGGTCTGTTGTGGTAAAGAAGGAACTGAGCCAAAAGGCAAAGCTCTTGATTTACCGGTCAATCTACGTTCCTACCCTCACCTATGGTCATGAGCTCTGGGTAATGACCAAAAGGACAAGGTCGCGGATACAAGCGGCTGAAATGGGTTTCCTCTGCAGGGTGGCCGGGCGCACCCTTAGAGATAGGGTGAGGAGCTCAGTCACACGGAAGGAGCTCGGAGTAGAGCCGCTGCTCCTACACATTGAGAGGAACCAGTTGAGGTGGCTCGGGCATCTGCTCAGGATGCCTCCTGGACGCCTCCCTAGGGAGGTGTTCTGGGCATGTCCCACTGGGAGGAGGCCCCGGGGAAGACCCAGGACACGCTGGAGGGACTATCTCTCGGCTGGCCTGGGAACGCCTTGGGGTCTCACCGGAGGAGCTGGAGGACGTGTCCGGGGTGAGGGAAGTCTGGGAGTCCCTGCTTAGACTGCTGCCCCCGCGACCCATGGATGGATGGAAATATATATATATAACAGTCAAGGAATTCAAATATTTAGGAGTTGTTCTGGATCCAATCTTTAGTTTTAAAAAACATGTTAAAAAAGTTTCTAATACTTTAAAATATAGTCTGTCTGTGTTTAGACACATTCAAAACAAATTTACCAATGATGCTGCATAAGTGTATCTAGATGCAATGATTATTTTTCATATTAATTATTTTATATCTTGTTGGTCTCAAGCAAGTGAGACAACAACAAAACCTTTAAAGTCCTTATATAATCAAGCTTTTAAGATACTGGACAAAATGTCACTGCAATATCATTATTGTCCAATATTTGCACAACATAACATGTTAAACTTTGACGATTTAATTACCTTTTCAAATGTGTAATTAGTCTTTAAAATCTTAAATAATGCAGCACCTCCTCCAATGAAAAAAATTGCAGCTCTGCTCTGAACAAACAGCCACAAGTCACAATGACTGCAGATTACCTAAAAGGACCTCAGCCTTCACACAGACAGCTTTTTCTTTCAAAGCCATCGAAGAATGGAACAAACTGCCACAAAGTCTGAAACTTTCCTCTGACATGAAAAGCTTTTCATTTAATGTTAAGAAATTATTATTAGAGAATCAGCAGTGTCAGCATTAAGAATGGTAATTGGTATGGTATAGTTTTAGTGAGATTTTATTGTAAAATTGTATTGTATAATAATTAGTCATCTGTGGTGTGTGAGTGTGTATTGATTATATTGCTTGCATTTTATATTGTATTTCTCACCTGCTCAGGGACGACAGATGGAAACTAGCTTTAGCTATAATCTGGTGTGAAGCATCTCTTTAATGTTTTTGCACATTGTCCATGTCAAATAAACTAATAAAGAATAAAGAATAAAAGAAAAGTGATTTTAAAGATCGTTGAATTTATTAAACTGAAGAATAATGGCAATGGAAAAGCACTTTATTTTCCCACTTTCAAGTAGCGTTATAAGCGTTGGGTCATTATAGAAAGAATACGATTCTGGATATAACCGGCCAAAATGAGTTTCTTCTGCAGGAGGCCTGGGCACTCTCTTAGAGACAGGATGGAAGGAACTCGGAGTAGAGCCACTGCTCCTCCACGTCGAGAGGAGCCAGGAAAGGGGCATCAGAACTACAGATGTATAAGAAAATAAAGCACCAAAATTGTACTTTTTTTTAAACAGAAAAACTAATAATATCTTTTGCCATCATCAACATGAGATTTTTCAGGACCATTAGATATTGTACATACACCAGTCCCAGGTAAGAGACTGGCAAATAAACAGATTTAAAGATGAAGAACATATAAAAAGTATGCATACAAAAAATTATAATTAAACACAGCATATTCCCCTAATCTTCAGGCAGACAAGGATTGTGTATATAGCAACATTTACACACTGTTCTACACACTCAAACTGTCCTTGCATTTTTAGGTGACTGACCACAGCTGTGCCACCATTTGCGCTCAGCCTTAGCCCGCTCTCTCTGCTCTCACCTCTGGCTCTCATGTCTCCCCTGCATGGCCCGAGGCGACTGGAGCTCTGCGTAACACTTCAGAGAGCACACAGGGGGCGCCGCGTTCACCTGTACTGCCACTGCCGCTCCGCATCAACAGCCAGCCCGTCCAACCAACCCTCCGCGTAACCTCCACCGCCTCAGCTGTCGTCAATCCACATTCCACCACCCGGAGCTCCTTGACATATCTCACATCACTTCTGCCTTTCTTTATAAAACATTTTGTGTGCGCCAGACCTCGGGAAATAGTCAAAGATGGAGGGTGAAGAATTGGAGTGGAGATTGATGAATAAATTCTGGCACTGTCACGGCAGGGTGGGAGAGGGTGGGTGAGTTTGTTTGAACAATGGCCGCAAGTTTATTGGCGCGGAAGAAGTGACAAAAATGTTTCATTACAGATGGCTCTGTTGCTAAAAAAACACACACACACACAACAGAAAAGCATTGTGTACACTATAGCGCTTTGATTAATCCATCCTCTGCTAAAGTAGTTCAATTATAATAATACATAACACTTGAATAGCACTTTTCACTTCAAGACACACTTCAAGACAGGCAAAAACAAATGTGTTTTGCCACATAGGCCTTATTACCATAGCCACAATCATGAACAAAATTTCAGACCAGAAACAAAGATTGTGAATGTGTCGTCAAACCCCAGCAAATTCTGGGAATGTGAGAAAATAATGAACCAATGGAGTTTTATTGGAAATGCTAACTATACTAATATGTCTTGTACTTTTGATTTGTTCAACTTAAGACTTATCACACAGCTTTAATCTTAACTTTTTTTTGTATTTGGATCTCTACGGATGTTGCTTGCTGCTGACTGTCAATATTGTAAGGACACAATGACTGTTTTTGCCACAGTTTTTTCCCCAGACTGTTTTTCTGCTTTACCCAAACACAGTTGACTTTCTGTAGACTCAAGACTGAATATGATCCGCCCCGCTGCACATTAACTGATCCATAAGGTCCTCTCACCCTCCCAAGTCCTCCAATGTGTCTCAGCCAACATGAACTCTTACAAAACAACACTTAGAGATGACGTGTGTAAAATGTGGAGCAGATGTGAGGCCATGTGCACCATTTGCTCCGCTTCAAAATGACATAAAGCAATAGGGTAACAAGGAAACAAGGCCACAGATGCTGGCTGTTCAAAGCGAGAACGTATCTGATTATGTGGCTACTCAACCATGTCTCGATGAACCGTTTTGCCATGACAATCCTATCCAGCATCCCTACATACAGCTGAGACTAAACACTGGTTGCCAACTGGTTGACGTTGTGTAATTGCTGTGGTCGACCAAGTGAACGTTTGTGTGTGTTGTGTATTTTTTTCTATAATTTCTCAAGCTTCCTGAGGCTTTTCTACATTCCCATACACATTCAGATACGCATTACAGGTCTGACCCGAGAATATACCATGGGTTTTTGGTTTTTTTTTTTTTACAGTTTTTCAATGCAGTGATATGCTCCTCCTCTCTCCTTCTTACTCTTGAAACTGATCCACTGCACACAAACTTTTAAATATCCAAAATGGACCACAAACACAGAAACAGCAGGTACAGTAAAAGGGAAAAAAGCAGCAAATACACAAGATTGCAGAAATGTAAATGTGATGGTTACACTCCCATACATGAGAGACATAACAAAAAAAAAATAATAATAATAATAAAAAAAGAGCTATGAATAAACATCAGTACTCCAATCCAACCTCACACAAAATTATTAGTAAATTACAGTTACTAGTGGACCGCAAGGATAAAATGTAATATATGAAATACCTTGTTTGTCGCGCAACAAGTCATACACAAGCAAAACAAGCAGAATATGAAACAAACCAGAAAAGGAAACAACCAAAACATACACCCCTGAGCCACTAAGCGACAAGTCCACCAAGAACAATGGGAGTCTGCAATATCAGACCCCTGCAAGAGGGAAAAACATGTCACTGATTTGGACAATGTTAAGGTCATAGGCAAAAAGAGCAAACAAGTACAATTGCTGTATCAGGGAGGGCATTGAGATCCAGACACGTGTCCACCAGACTGTAAATCGGCATGAAAGGACCCACCAACTTTCTCACACCTGGGACACAGTTCTGAAGAAGTCGGACTGCAGATGCTGCTCTCGTCTTGATGCTCCAAGTAGGAAGACAGAGACAAAATCTGTTTAATTCAGCTGACCAGGCACGTCACAGCAACATGACGAGACAGTTCTGAGGCAGGCAGCAAAGTGCAGCTTAAACTGTCAAGGTACAAAATGAATAGAGGTCTATACATAAGAATCTGGAGTATACGCATTATGGTTCGTTTAAAGGCATTGTGCCACAAAAATATTTGCTCTACACTATACAAATAGAATCACTATTAACTTGAGACATGAATGCTCATTATATGCAGATAGGGCAACTCTGGTATTTAATTGCTCCAGAGTCCACAAAACATTGTATATTGGCTGGCAATAACGAGCTTAAACACAACTCAGTATGTGTCATTTGTTTCATTACCATATAATATTGCATCCAATAAAAATACATGTAATATGACACATTCATTTTTATTTTTTGACAACTCATGTATCTCACGGATACTTCATTTATATTGTCTGAAATCAGATTTATTGCCAGAAGCAATTAAAAGTTTAATACTTTAATATTCATCCCATGCTCATAATGCAATTTAGTTTTAATTGTGGTACGACAGTATGTAAATGTATATTCCACAGGTTAAAATGTCAAGAGCAGCCCATAGATCTCTTACATAGCTACACTGTACATTCAGTGAACTTTACTTCAGTAAAAGGCACAGCTGACAAACCTGACAATTTCTTGCTTTAATATTGTGCATGATTTTTATGTAAGAACTACAACAATCTACTTTTGTATGGAGTGTTCTTGTATTTTTAAAGATGCTGTCCCTGCTGCTTCCTTTAAAAACACAAAATAAGTTAATTTAAACAATTTGCAGTGGTCCAAAGTTAGTCCTCACTTATCCTCTGCATTCTGAGCATCCCAATCATTCACCGAGATGAGTTTATAAGCACTTTGTTCAGCTTTTCAGAGCCCAGAGTGGAGTTTTATTGTCACAGAAAAGCTAACAACTTGCTGCTTATACAATATTTGTGCACTGGGGCAAGACAAACATATAATATATGGGAAAAACAAAACAAAAATCACAGGATTCTTGTAATGTCGGCAGTGAGAATTTGTGTTTCTAATATGTTTCACTGCCTACTGTTACCAGCATGCCTTCATCTGAATCACAACCAACTTTTTAGTGAGCAAAATTCCCCAAGCAATGCGTGTGTTTTGGTAGTTTGGTGCAAATATATAATGAGAAACAGTGATAACAGTAATGCACCAGCAATGTAATAAGGGGTAAAATAATGCGAAACCTGGTTTAACCAAAACTTAGACCTATATGTTTCCTCCTTCAAGAAAATCCTGCTCCTCCAATAAGCAGCAGACTGGCACCACATTCAGGATAGGAGGTATGTAGTCCAAGCACGAAGCAAACCAAATAATAAGACCCAGATTTTGTCTGCACTGTCAGCTGTTTCTACTCCTCAGCAGAAGGTACTGTGTGTAATAGTAAGAAAAGAAAACCTCTCAAATGGGAATCTTTGTCCAACTATACATTAAGCTGTTTTACACTATGTTAAGCAGTACAGATATGCAAAAATGTGTTGCTACGCATTATCAAATCTATTCGCTATGACAATTTTTTCAACCCTTATCTAAAGAATAATCCAGCATGTCTTTGTCAGATACAGCAACTGGGAGGGCATTTGGGTAAAAAAAAAAAAAAAAAAAAAATGAAAAAAGAAAGAAAGAAAGATAAAAGAAAGAAGTTACATCACACTGCGTATGATTAAAATTGCCTAGTATGATTGTGGTGTGTGCGCAGGTGTTGGTGGTCAGAGGGGCCGATAGCGCAGATTGATCTACCCCAGGGCAGCTGTGACAACAATAGTAGCCAACACCTTGTATGGAGTGAATAAATAATGCAGGGAAAAAATGTAAAGCAACTTTTGTGTGTGGAAAAGCTCTATATAAAACTAATGAATTATTGTTATTGTTGTTATTATTGTTGTTGTCGTTGCTGCTGTCGTTGCTGTTGTTGTTGCTGTTGTCGTTGTTGCTGTTGTTGTTGTCGTTGTTGCTGTTGTCGTTGCTGTTGTTGTTGTCGTTGTTGCTGTTGTCGTTGCTGTTGTTGTTGTCGTTGTTGCTGTTGTCGTTGCTGTTGTTGTTGTCGTTGTTGCTGTTGTCGTTGTTGTTGTTGCTGCTGTTGTTGCTGTTGTCGTTGTTGCTGTTGTTGTTGTCGTTGTTGCTGTTGTCGTTGCTGTTGTTGTCATCGTTGCTGTTGTTGTCGTTGCTGTTGTTGTTGTCGTTGTTGCTGTTGTCGTCGCTGTTGTTGTCGTTGTTGTTGTTGCTGCTGTCGTCGTTGTTGTTGTTGCTGCTGCTGTCGTTGTTGCTGTTGTTGTCATTGTTGCTGTTGTTGTTACTGTTGCTGCTGCTGTTATTATTATTAGTATTAAAAATTATACACTTAAAATGACACATATCATAATTATTAGAATAATTTTACCATGTTCGTACACTTTGTTTCTGTTTCTGCTTCTGTCATAAGGGTTAGCAGGGCCTATATAATTACAGCAGCTCTATGTGCTTTTCAGTGCTATGGAATGGGGTCATTATTCAGTACATTCTCAAATATTTATAACTGTGGACATTGCCATACAGGTTTTCATTACCACTGTCACTGGAGCTTTATCTATTATATAGTTTTAGTGCACCGTAGATGTGATTCACAGCGACAGCTTTGGCAAGTGAAAGGGCCCCTGAGTATTTGCCGAAACATTATAACATTTGATGAACGCTCAAAGAATTACGACTAGGAGGAATATGGCTTATACCCTCTGGCCTTGGTTTGTTTGTTCATTAATACACATTGTTTTTTAATGGCTCGTAGTAAATAATGTATTGAATTTGTGACAATATGCAACCTCGCCATTACCTGTGGGGCCCCAGATTAATGGCAGGGTCCCCAGCAAGGCCTTGGACCCTTGCTGACAACATGAAGCGGTAAATAAAAGCTTTGATGCTAACTGGGAGAATTTATAACGTGCAACACAAGGGGGATTAAGCATTATGCGGTGTCTAATGGAAACCAGTGACCTTACCCTGTGACTTTGCATTGATTTTGTATTAATGTGGCCAGGGCTGGTATCCAGATGGTATTACCCCAGGTACACATACATAATAAAAGCAAATAAATTATTGAAAAGTTTCTGCAAAATAGTGATCAATATTGTGTGTGGGGAGAAAAGTGATTTCCAACCAGGCGAGTTAGAAAATGGAGACTGTTGGAGAGCTATTCAAACAAGCATTTATTTTAAGCATCAGGCTGTATTGGTATTTTAAAAAAAGAAATAAAAAAAATACTATGCACATACTTATAATGGCTTGGATTTATATAACACCTTTCAATATTCCCTTAGTACTAAACAATACATTAGCTACAATTGTGGTCACAGTTGCCTTGGGGCAGACTGATGGAAATAAGGCTGTAAGTCTCTCACTGACACTCAATAATCACACAATCACACACCACATTCATATAAGGCGACTGAAGTGCCGTGCCCAAGGACACAACAGCAGTATTGTAATGATGCAGTATTTTGTGTTCAGTTCAGAGCTGACACCTTTTGTTGTTAATGTAACTGCTTTTGTATGTGAAACTAAGTTGCTATGCCGACAAGTTGATGTGAAGGTTTTATTCATCAGTTACTGGTCTGTTTTTGGAGACTGGCTCTAGGGAGTTGAGATTGCAGTTTTTACTCTTGTTTTGGTGTGGGTTATGGCCTAGTGTTGCCCTTGTGTTCAGAAAATAAACAACCAGAAGAAATTCGGCAATCTTCCTTACGCCAGAACGCTACAGTATGAACCTGTTTGAGCAGGAATCAATTGGTTCACTTTTAGGGTTGTTGGATGAGTGCCACAGATCCACTGCTGCTACAGCACCTGGTATTCCCGGTGGTCTCCCATCCCATTAACCAGATTTAACTCTACCTAGCTTCTGAGATTGGGTATTCTCATAAATACAAAAAAAAGATTCAAAATATCACAAATCAAATCTTCAAGCTTCAAACCTGCTTCAAATCCTGTGCCCCTTGGTAGACCGGACCTACACACCACCCAGTGTGTGGGTCCTGTGTTCCTCTTGCTTCTCTATGCACACTCTCACCACATACAGCTGCGCAGTAGAGTCCATGGAGGATGAAGAAGGTGGTTCTAATAATGAAGTCTTTTATTCCTGAAATGTAGTATTCCTTGTCAGTATACAAATTTCAGCAATCATCAATTATGGTAAACACTAAAGGATCACATTCATGTGTAGCACTTTTCCTCCTTCAACACACTCAAAGCACTTAAACATCAGTTACCACATTTACATCTATGTATACATGTACAGTATATGTTATTTAATGTTTAGTAAGTCAACATATCACCCTCCCAGTTAGTTTGTTCATATACTATACAGTGTTATCTCAAATTAAACACTGCTATAATTACACAGGCATACTCATTATAGAAAGTTTCACAGAAACACTGTCTGCTTCAGCTGCTCACAACACCAGGCAACACACACTGTATGAACTCTACTTTCTTTCATCTGCTCTTAGCCTGAGCTCACAATACCAAGTCTGCCCACTGTCTGTAACACTAAGTCACAGCTTTATCAAATTCAATGTCAGTTTCCAATCAGTGAAAGACACATTGTTGCAATGTAGTGCTGTAGCTTTTTAAAGTACCTTTTTAAAATACTTTTGGACATGATTCACTATTGAATAGGTAGGAAAAATACTATCTTGGTTTAAAAATATAACTTGACACTAAATAAAATGTGTGTAATGCTACTGGTGTGGCAGCACCATTTTGATTTAATGAAAGAGTAATTGTAAAATCTTGCAATTTTCTGTTAACTAGGCATGTACTGTATGATCTTTAAATACACACTGGAACACTTATTCATTTCACAAACATTTTAATTGGGGTCAACTTCACCAAATGAGAGTACAAACACCCAGGTGTCTTACTGAGCTGCAAACATTACCATCTTTGGAATCTCTTGGTATTCAACCCACTATCACAGGCCCCATTTGTGCATGCAATGTGGGACTTAAATAGGTAGTGAAGCAAGTGGATGTAAGGTGCAGCATCAGCGATTCATAAAATCAAATAAGGTCAAGCTAAGGTAGAAAATGAATCAAATCTCATGGGAGCTGTTACTAAATGCTACAGCGTACATTCCTCTTAAGTGCACCAGACAGAAGATTTAGAAGAAGACTGGAATTTATGACAAGCCATGGCCTGAAATAAAAACCTACAATAAAACATAATGTGTAAAAATAACAGGGCGTAAAGCAGCACTATCAAATTGTCGTGATGCTATAAAAATTAATTTCATTTTTTGTTTACTAATTAAATGGTCAGACACTATTAGGAAGTTGGTGCTGTCCTAGAGTTGTAAAAGGAGTATATCTGGCAGGAGAAGCACCAATATGGAAACTGGAGACCAAAATATCTATTAGTGCTAATGCTGACAAAAAGCTGCAGATATTATTGAGTTGATGTGGCTGTTAAAGTCTAAGTCCATAAATATATAGCCCAAAATAAAGCATTATCTGTTCTCTTTAGGTGGCTTTCGCTTTATAGTATTCATTGACTTTATAGATTGCATTAACAGATTCATGAGATTATTGCATGTAACCTTATAAAAACACACTTTAGGGTTATGATGATTAGTAAAGGTTCATTCTATCTTCAGTTTTAAAATTAGAATTATCAATTATTTTAGTCAGACAGGAGCGTGTGTCTGAGGAAGTCTACAGGAATCAGACAAAACATGAAAAGCAGGTAAACAAATGCACCTGTTTAAAAAAATAATCACTAATTCTAAGGGTTATAATGTCTTTAAGCTTATCGCTACATTCATCCCTGGACCATAAACATCAATAGTGATTTTATTTATCATTCTGAATCATTTACCATGCTTCATTACAAAGGGAAATTACTATTGACACCTGGCCTGCATTTTTATGACAATCTGCCGCCACATCTCCACCAGGGATTTAATAGTGGCCATAACAGGATCAGAGATGTGCTTCATCGACAGGTTACAGCAGGATTCTGAAGGTCACGTGTGAGCTAAGTGTCCCTCCACAGGCAGATTAACATGGCCATAGCTCCGATGTGGAGTGATAAGGCTGTACAGAGCCATTTGACGGAATTGGTTTAGGTTCAGAGGGGTCTTTCATTTTTTGTCTATCCTGCATTTTTTGTCTATCCTTTCACCATTGAAATGTCTTCCAGTCATGATAATGGACAGATCAATTTTAGTTCTTAATGACTGTATGTAGTTACTATGAAAGTTCCTATGCTTACACCAGCAGAGTAGAAAGTGTAACTGTGAGGAAACTTTAAGTGCGTATGACATGGTGGGGTAGCACCTTCAGTAAATATTTATCCTAGTTTTACATCAGTAAAGTGGCACTTTGTGGAAAAAAGTATACAATCTACAGGAACTAGCGTGAGTTCTGAAACATCGTCATTGTTACAGCCCCAGGCCTCTGTTGTCACTGCTGCTGATCCCTGTTGGTGCTCTGTTTGCAAGCTGGTACCTGATTGGCTCCTGGGCCCTAGGTGCTGATTGGCGCACATGGGCCGCTCCTTAAAAGGACCCGCCCCCTGCCATTCCTTGCTGCTGGATTCTGCCATGAACAGCATGCCACTTTTGTTCTGTGTGATTCTTGTAACTTGGACTTTGAAATTGTGACCCTTATAGATCTTTTGTTTATTTTGAGACTCGTTCGTTTTGTGTAATTGTAATTTTAGTACTTTTGTTTTGTTAGCTGTATTTAAGTTACACATTGAAATCTACTCTGTTTGTTAGTTTTTACTTTAACATTCCTTTTAAATAAATTATAACTTTAGTTTTACCATTTTCCATCTTGTTTTGTTACTTCACCTTTCCATAGCTGAGTTGGGTCATAACAGTCACCAACACAGGAAGGTATTTTTCATGTCATTCATTGTCATTTATTTCTATTAGTCAGAGCATAACTATTGTGCAATTTACAAATTTGGCCCTTGATAACTTGATTTTAGTTATTAAGTAACAGTTGAAATGACCTCTACGTATGTAATATACACTCACCTAAAGGATTATTAGGAACACCTGTTCAATTTCTCCTTAATGCTATTATCTAATCAACCAATCACATGGCCGTTTCTTCAATGCATTTAGGGGTGTGGTCCTGGTGAAGACAATCTCCTGAACTCCAAACTGAATGTCAGAATGGGAAAGAAAGGTGATTTAAGCAATTTTAAGCGTGGCATGGTTGTTTGTGCCAGATGGGCCGGTCTGAGTATTTCACAATCTGCTCAGTTACTGGGATTTTCACGCACAACCATTTCTAGGGTTTACAAAGAATGGTGTGAAAAGGGAAAAACATCCAGTGCGCGGCAGTCCTGTGGGCGAAAATTCCTTGTTGATGCTAGAGGTCAGAGGAGAATGGGCCGAGTGATTCAAGCTGATAGAAGAGCAACGTTGACTGAAATAACCACTCGTTACAACCGAGGAATGCAGCAAAGCATTTGTGAAGCCACAACACGCACAGCCTTGAGGCGGATGGGCTACAACAGCAGAAGACCCCACCGGGTACCACTCATCTCCACTACAAATAGGAAAAAGAGGCTACAATTTGCATGCGCTCACCAAAATTGGACAGTTGAAGACTGGAAAAATGTTGCCTGGTCTGATGAGTCTCGATTTCTGTTGAGACATTCAAATGGTAGAGTCAGAATTTGGTGTAAACAGAATGAGAACATGGATCCATCATGCCTTGTGTACCACTGTGGGCCAACATTTCTAAAGAATGCTTTCAGCACCTTGTTGAATCAATGCCACATAGAATTAAGGCAGTTCTGAAGGCAAAAGGGGGTCAAACACCGTATTAGTATGGTGTTCCTGATAATCCTTCAAGTGAGTGTATGCTCCCCTTGTCCTACCTTTTATAAACTTCACTAACTTCACTTGAAAAGCACAGATTTGTTTTTACATATGAAGCATAAATGAGCCCTAACCTCCCATATGCATGTGAAATGTACTTTTACACTTATGTACAGCCATGTACATTCACTTAACATGAATTTAACTTGACATAGTTACATAACATGCAAGTCTCTTGTGCAGTTAAGAGTTTCACATATGACATCTCCAGAGACATTTCTGTTGGCAAAATTAGTTTCACTACAACAACTATTGTTTTTTTTTAAACATTTTTTAATGTTATCTATTGTTGTCAACAGAGGGAGCTCTAATGCAAATCTGATTGTGTGAATACGGGATTCTTGCATGTTCTTGAATGTGTCTTTCCCAAATATACCCATGTTTATATTTTCAGAAATATAAAATACAAATGCCAAGGAGACCAAAAGCATATTTAGATGCTAATACAGGACAATATAAAGCGTTCCACTTTAAATAGAAAGCAACAACATATAATACTGATACTTATTTGACTTCTTGGGTGCGGTAGAATTTAGTGGACAATGATGTTATATAATGATGGCCTAGTTGACCAGTCTGCATTGTATCACCTGCCCAAGACACATTCACTAGGAACTTGTCAAAAATCAGCTTTTCCAAAACTTAGAGAAAGTAAAATATTAAAGCATATTTGGTGTCATTGAAAAGCACATCAAGAAATTTTGTCATGAGATCTGGTGTTATCTACTACTTTAAGGTATATCTAGGCCATAGAATTTCAAAACCGCCTTACCACAAAATCCCAAGTGGATAGATGACGCAGAACTAGCTATGACTCACCCAATGGCAACGTACATGGAAAGGAGCACTCTCATTGTTCATATTAAAAAGTGCAAAATAATGTAAAAAAAAATACTTGGTTGCTAAATAAAATTACCCAATATTTTCGGTCCTAACACAGAGCTCTGTAGCACCCCTCATTTTAGCCTTTGATACTGAATTTGTAACCAAATGCATTTATTCCACCAGACATAGCTTTGTCAATTAAAAGCTAAAAGTACTGCATATATTGGTTTAACAGCTTTGCAAATGAATTGGATTAAAGTAAGCTCATTGCTGAATATTTCTATGTGTTTGAGCAGAAGTTATCTTGCGCCAGTACAGATGTATTAGCGGTTATTAGCATCATCGTGACTGCAAAACTCCATTGTAATCTCTGAACTCATAAACTCATCTCAGTGAATAATTAGGAATGTCTAAGTGACGAAATAAAAATACTGGACCACTGCCATCTGTTTAAATGAACTAGATCAGTTTTCATGTTTTAAGCACAGCACATTTAAGCTCAAATGTAAAAAAAAAAAAAAAAAGTTAAGCTTTTGTGTTTAGCCTTATATCTAAAATTTTGTACTTGTAGAGCCTCCATTTTTATTTGTAGTATAACTTTACGTTTTGGTTATTGTACTCTCGCTCATCCCAACATTAAAAAAGCTACATATTTTTACTATTTTGTGTTACTTCCTTTCTCTCTAAGAAACAGTTTGAAACAAGGGAGGAAAAAAAGTTGTATTTATTTATTTATTTATTTTTTCCCTCAAATTGGTTGTTACAATACAATTTATTTTTATTTTATTATTTTTTTTATTTAAAAAAATTGAGAGCTTAATAAATATAGACTTTTACTATTTATTTTACTAAATCTTCTTCCAAAGTATGAACTACAACTGTAATTGATTAAAAAAGACTCAAGCATATCATTCATTACCAGTTAAAGATGATTAACTTCAACTAGCCCTGTTCTAGGTAACATATATATATTTCTTTTTCTGTTACAAGGAAGTCTAAGCAAAGATCTACAATGGACCCTCCCTTAAACTGAAATTCCTCTTATATCCTGTCTACTTCATAACAGAACAAACAACCATTGTGTGCTCTCAAATCAATAGGTCCAAGGTTGAAAAGTCATCTATTGTGATATAAAGACCAAGTTCATCCCATATGTTGCACGCAGGGGTATTGGTAGTTTGATCAGCCCTTTAAAACTCACCCTCTGACCTCCGGGATGCCCCACGTGTGCCGGTGTGCTCCCGCAGGACAGTTAAGCAGGAGCTGAGTCAGCCTAGCGTTGGAGGTGACAAATGTTTGTGCATGAATGGAGTGTGCGATTGTGTGTGTGTGTGATTTACAGGCCCAGTTAAGCGAAGGGGGTCCAGCGCAGGGAGTGGGTGTGTGGGAAGGCTGCATCCAACAGTCAACAAGGATAAATCAGTCAGTTTGTATTTTTCACTGTTTTGGAAGGCCGGAGGAGGGCTGTGGATTCATGTCTAATAAAATAGGCAAGATAGTAGCTGTTGTTTGAGAGATTTGCATCATAGTTTTTGTCATTAATTCATAAATAATAATCAGAACCTCTCAACCACCACCAACTCATGCACACACCACATTCATACTAGGCAATGTGGATGACGACACAATGTCACTGGTTTCTAACTCGGCCTGGCCTGGCTTAGCTTCTGAGATCTGACAAGATCTTTGACAATCTGGTATCTCCATGAATAATTACATGCATTATTCATTCACTCCACACTCACTGGTGGTAAGATACTATTGTAGCCACAGATGCCCAGGGATAACCTCGCAGAAACAAGGCTGACAATCTCCACCATCAGCCCATCCAACCACCACTAACAGTCACACTCACCACATTCATACCAGGCGATGTTGGTGAAGTTTCTTGACTAAGGACACAATGACAGTTTGCACTAGAGCCACTGCTGCACTACTGTGGCACCTGGTATTTCCATTCAAGTACTAACCAGGTCCAATCCTGCTTTGGAGCTTTGGCCAACGTATTTCATTTAATTTCTATCAACATAATGACACGCGTTTGAAAAATGCAGACTTCAGTTGTATCAATTCTGAGTTTGATTTTGTTGGTTGTATGTGATCAAAGAAAGCTGCAACCTCCATATATGATGCGTGGTCCTGCATCACATAGTTTGAGCAAAGGATCATGTTGAATTAGAGGAGATAATTGGCTGATTCATCTAAGTCACATGTGTCAAACTGTCAAACTCAAGGCCCGGGGGCCAAATGCGGCCCGCCATGTCATTTTATGTGGCCCGCGACAAGGTAAATTTAAATGTATAACCGTCTTAAAATGTCAGTTTATCAGGAGTTACGCAGTTACACAGACATATTTTTTATATCTTTGCAAATTTGAGACGAACCATTTTTCTGATGTGGCCCTCGGTGAAATTGAGTTTGACACCCCTGCTCTAAGTCAAGATGGTGCATGGGTCTACTGAGTTGATTCACTTTTTGAATGTTTTTTTTTTTTTTGTTTGTTTTTTTCAGCCGCGGCACAGGACACCTCTGGGCTTCTGATTTTGAAAAAGAGTGAGCCTCATAAACAAAATAAACAAAACACCCATGATTTAAACAGAATACTAGTCCACATGTTTTTTGCCTTTAATATGGTTAAAAACTCAGAAAGGTTTTGTCCCCAATAATCATCACATGAACATAATTCTAATTTAAACAGGAGGTATTATGCAAAATTTGTTGTGTCTTTCTACCATGCTATAACATTCCCTCATCAAAAACATGTCTGAAGGGGCTTTACATGTTATCCATGCATGTTTCAGTAATTTAACAACCTCCCCCAGGCCCTATTCAAACCCTCCTTATGGTTCGCTGTAAGATTTTGTCCAATGCTCCGCCCACAAGCCTACGTCATCCATACTCCCACACGACAATTCTCGATAACTATACAAAAATGAACACAACAACTTCAAAAACCTGATTCAATGTGCAGTAGTTTCATTAGCAGATGTTGTTGTGATAGTGCTCTGAAGGGGAAGTGACTTAGCACGGAGAGCAAATAAAGGCTAGATTCAAAAACGAAACTTATAAAACCTGTTAATATGTCGTTTTTGGCTAATTTATCATTTTCAAAACAATAAAAAGGTGACATAATGATGCAAATGTTATGTTTTAGCAGTTAATACCCCATAGAAATACAATACTCCCTCTTTAAACTATTACTTCTGGGGAGATCTTTCAAAACTTCAACCTTTCGACGTCACCTCACTATTCTCAATATTGCTGATAGGAAACATTTTTCTAGATAAAGGCAAGTCAACATATTTCTTTCTTTTCAATCCCTGGAAAGGTAAGTGATCTTCTCTGCGGTGTCTACTGGGTTTGGAACAGTCTGGAAATGTCACAGATTGTGCGGAGCTGAGCCGTGGGTGTGCGGGAGAGTGGTTAGTGGCGAACCTAATTCAGCTGGGATTACTTTCTAATGATCAATGAGCTTATTGCAGAGAAGCCACGGAGTGAAAGGTTTCATCAAACGCAAATGTCACCTGCATTCATCTGAAGGATTTATCGAAGGAGGTGCAGTACTTTACCTGAAATTAGTAGAGAAAATACATTGAAACAAAAAGAAATACCACACGGATTAATGGGGAAGTTAATTCAGGATTTGTCCAAGTCTTTCAATTTTAAGGTTATAAGTTAGATCACTGGGCTTCCTTTATTTACGCTAGGTACTACTACTCCACCTCTTTGTCAGATGTTTTACCAGATGTAACTAGTGGAGCTTCTTGTCCTCGACTAAAAGAAATTCTGATTTTGAATTGATTAGATCCTCACCCAGAATGTCTTATTATTGCGTTTTGTTATTTTTTTTAGTTTTTTTTTAATGTACACATACAAATTTAAATGAACACTATGTGACATCCTGTATCTGGTGGAGAACATGTCACCTGCTTCTATAAATTAAATGTTATTGATTTGCCTGGAAGGTTTCACAGTACGGCATTAAACGTATCCATCTCCAAGCTATTGACATCACCAGGCTAATTTTCGGGTCAGATCTGTTGAGAGGGAACCCCGCTCACAGCAAGAATCTATGTTTTTTTAGATGTTCTTTTAATAATAATAAAAAACACCCAGATTGAAAAAAAAAAAAATACGACCAGTTATTTTCAATGACACACTGTGGAATACTCCAGGCAAAGTAATAGCATCTTGTCAATAGTGGAGTATTAGCAACGTTACATAGTGCATCTTTAATGGCCATAGTCATACTCAGGATATTGTTTTTTTTTAATGTGATGACCCGATTCAATGTTTTTTGTTAAATTATTATTATTATTATTATTATTATTGTTGTTATGCGTGTTTTAACTCTGGACTAAGAGTCTGCAATAAGGTATAAAGTACTGATGATGATGATGATGATGATGACAAGAAAAAGAAAAAAAAAAAAGCTCTGATGAAGACAAATTGGAAGCAGAGTCTCCACCAAAAAGTTACATAGTCCACCTTGAATCTTGACACCCCCGGTTCTAAAATTGATCCGTAATACCTGCTTTTTGCCAGTATTGATTAACCTTACAGCTCTCCTCTCGCCACACCACAGCAGAAGGTTTGCAGAGACAGAGTAGAAGTTTAGTTTGGTGACCCCTCGACCCGAGCCTAGCCCAGTGGAACAGACTTGATTCCAGACTGCTGGCAGGTCTCCCATGGCTTCTGCATAATTAATACAAGGCCGAGTTATGGACTGTGACGAGTGCCTATTAACATACAGTGAGTTAGACCTCTCTGCCTCTCCATTCGTTCACTGTCACCACACATGGGTCTGTTTTCAGTTATGGGAGAGGACATAAATCCACAGGACTGCCTCAGGCAAGGTCTTCATCCCAAACTCATTCCTCATCTCTCTGCACATACACTCTGCAGAAAGAACTGTGCACAGTGCTATTCTGTGTTTTTCAAAGACACATTTAACAAAGTCATTTATAAAACAAAATAACAATAGCAAATGTGAAATAGACTTTGCCACTAACACAATGCACAATAGTAGTAAGAAATGTGTGTCTGTGTGTGCGTTTTTATAGTGCTGTTCTAGATTTTAATTTTTTTTTAAATTCAATAATTGAATTATAAGTGTTACTGTTGTTATTGTTTAGAAGGAAAGGTTGGATAGCATAATGATATAATTCAAATTCAACAGCAAACCTTAAAGAAACCATACTGCACCTCATTTTCGAAATTCCGTACAGCAAAATCAACAAACACAATAAAAATGAGGTGCTCTGCGGGATTATTGAAATTGACGTGAGCACACGGTGAGCACACATCATGCAGAAGGTTTGGAGATGGCGTACCATAATATGTAACATAATATATTTGTTTTGAAAAATATGTTGAACCAAAAAATGCTGTGTAATTATTTTAGTTTAGCAATCATGAGCTTGTTTGCTAGCTAACTAATACTGAACTAGACTTCAAACTTTACAACACATCCCAAGTTATCACCGTAAGTCCAGCACTTTAAACATAGAGCAGCCACATGCATAAATTTGGACACAACTTGCTGCACATTAGACCATAGTGGAAGCATATGATTCTGGCTAATAGCAGCGGTCAGCAGCGGTCAAGACATGGTTGAAGCACTCAGCATAGTGCACTGTCTCTCCGGTCGGAATAGGCCAGGGGGTTTGGTCCTGCTGGTTCTCCGGGTCTTGCTACTTTCTTCTACGGGCTCTGACGACAGTACGGCTGGTCTGGATGGGTTCAGCAGATCGGCGCCTCTGTCCTCCATGCAAGTGCTCAGTGGATTGGATCTGGACGGGTTGGCTGTCCTATCCTCCATGCCCCAGGGAGCCCCACCAAACATCCCGACAGAAACGCAGATCCAGACTGGTTTGTTATATCTTGTTCTGAGCGGCCCGTCTTCCAGTTCTTCCCGTGGGAAGTGCTGCTCAGGCCAAGGCACCACTCCCCACTTCAACTCATCTGAGCCCAGCCTGAACCACACTTATCACATGTAGGCCAAGCTATTTTGATGATTTGGAAGTTGAAAAAATTTAATACATGTTAGAAATGATTTAATAACAAATGTAGATTTTTTTTTTTTTTCTGCAATAATAAATAATATATTTTCAGCCTTTTACAATGACCACAAAACAAAATTTTTCTTCTTTATAATTTTCGGTTCTGATAAATGCAGCATTTTGCTGTATTACGCGCTCTCATGCTGTAAATTCCAGGGGTGAGGCTGCCTGAAACATGAATATTTTGGGGCGTTTCATAAAAATTATGTTGTTTTTTTCTCAACTGTCTTTATCACCAGATTCTCGTGTGTACTACAGGATTGGAGCACAGGTTCATAAATACCACACGCAATCCAAACTATACAGCCTTTTGAACGTAATGTTAGTAGCTACTTTGGCTAGCCTACATCATTGCACATGTTGTTCATTGTAAACTTTACCACTGGTCAAAATCTGTTTAAAAAGGTTAACTGATTTCCTCTTCAAACTGCAGAACTGAAAGGCCCCGCGTCGTCATAGTGGCATTTCACCATAATGAGCTGCATTTTTTTTTTTTTTTCAAATACTTGTTTTTATTGTTTAAAAATGGCATCACATTTTTGAACCCATGACCTGGAGTCTGATATTTTTCTTTTACAGAACAGAAATGGGCGAGATAGGAGTAGGAAGAAAACAGCACTGTATGAAATGTGTAAGGGACTACTTCAAAAACTGCCAGAAAACCTCACCTGTTTGTTAATCATTGACACTGGAACATTTAATATCAGATCACATGACTGCATAAGGCTAAGAATGAGATGCATCAAAACTGAGACAGGAAAGAGGACTTTTAGCTGTTTTGCTTCAAAAAATCTTATACACTCCAGGAAAAAGCAAAACTTGATACTTTGGTGACACAATTGCAGTTTAATAATCTGATAATGAACTTTTATACACACACCTGCACCTGTTTTTGATGTTTTATATGAACTTGTATACTTGTTTGTTTTTCTGCTTGTATTGTATTTTAAACAGGGCCCCCATGAAAAATACAGCCCAAGTGCTGTCATTGTGTTCCCCTGTATAAATAAAGATAAAGAAAGGAAAAAGAAAAACAAGGTAAAAGCAACAAGCATCAGATGCACAACAATAGAATAAAATAAAGAATAAAATAAACTGACAAGGTGTCTTGAATCAAAGAGTGTGATTTATTAAAGGGATTGTGCACACTATTGTAAAGCTCTACCTGTCCCTGACAAAGCGTCGACTTGCTCTAAGCTTTGTCATTGTCAGAACATATGGCATATTTATACCACACAGATAATAAATACATGAACCAGAAAACCAGGTTAGACTCGTTAAAGAAGCACAAGCCCAAAACATTTCTTGGGACACAGGATAAGTGGACAACAGAGCATGTGTACTGAATCTTGAGATCAAATGGATATGATATAATTGTCACAAAATGACATATATCCCTGTAATGGACCAAACAGAAAGGCAGGGACAAGGCTGTAAAAATAAGTTTAAATTTAATAAAGTCAAAATTCAAATCAATGCAAATCATATTAAGACACAGCTGGGGTCAATTTAACCAGAATAGAAAAAAGCCAAAACTAACGCAATCAGACGAGAACAGATGTGTGTAAATACAAGCGAACTAACCTAAAATGAACACAAGAGAGTAATACACTAAACGATAAACTAAAACTACTAACTTACTAGCAAAGTAACGATAAGGAAAATCATTACAGCAATACAGAAAATAGCAGCAGTTAGTCTCCCCCTCCCCTTAGTCTTGGGCCACGCTGGGCTCAGCCAAGTCCTCAGCCTCCCTCCTCCTGCCCGGGTATTTTGTCTGGGAACTCCAAAGAAACAAGTGTAAGTAAATTTAGACAGATATTAACTAAAATGTGTGCAGCAAATATTTGAAAGTATACAGGGTGTCCATAAAATCTCTTTACAATTTGATTTGTTCTAGTGTACTCAGTGATAAAAACAAGTACACTAGTTCAACTGCTGAGTAATCACATTGGATTTTTGTATTTCAGGCATCCTGTTGATTAAAGAGGCATCTTTTTGAATGGACACCTAAGAAATGAGTACTCCACAAGAGAAGGCCCAGTGTGTATCATGGTTTATTGATGCCAAATCGGATATGCAGACTCAACGAAACTACACGACAAAGTATGCAAATGATCCACCATCACATCCCTCAATTCATGCATGAGATGTGAAAGAGAAAGAGATGCGGGCCACCAAGAACATCCGAGGTGTATTAAATGAGGTGAAAAAAACAAAACATTACAGCTACAGGTTTTGGCGTTTATCTCTCTTGTTGCAAGACGCCATCTCCTCTTACATCGGAAATCAAAAAGTTCCCCATCCAGCACTGAGGTTATGTCCTTTTTGAAAGTGGAGAAGATTAGATATTCCAAGAGGGGTATTGTAAACAAATTTTATAGAAAGTGGCAACCATTTATTGACTTTTTTTAAATGAAATGTATTATTATTATTATTTTAAGTATTAAAGTATTATTTAAGTTTTAGTTCTTGTTATATGCATTTGTTGTTCAAAATATTACAGTATACTGTAATATTTGTTCACATATAATAAATAATAATAATAAAAATATGAAACAAAAAAAAAGAAAAATGAAAAAATGAGGTAAAAAAAAACTTTGGAAGATGATGAAGATATCTTATCAATTTCCTTTGTTATACCTTTTTTTTAATCATAAGGAGACACCCTGCATGTCTAAATAAAGAAACAAAGTTAAACTACGTGCATTTTAATTGAATGAATATGTAAAATGTAAAAGAAATTAAAGAAAAATACTGACACTGTGGAGTTGTGGCAGAGATATCCACCACAATCCCCTTTAACTCTAACGACAACTGACCACTACAAGCATTCGACACAGAGCTTTTGTGTGTTTCTCTTTATTTTGCTGTTTTTTTTACTGATATTTTTTTTTACCAGCTGAATTGTCTGGAGCCCTAGTTTAAAGTTGGATTTTAACGTAACTCAAGCAGAACCGAGTTTACGCCAAATACATCTTACATTTGTTGTGAAGTTTGTGCTTTCATGTCAATAGAATTTATAAATGTAATCTTACTTTTTTTGCAAGTAACAATATTTTTTTTAAAAACTTGTGTGAGCTCGACAGCGGTCACAAAGAGGGAAAAATGCACACTGAGCTGCAGCTTGTTAGGGCCAGGTCCTGTGGTGATTTTCAAAGGTGTGTGGGCAGTTCTGTTAGCAACAATACCAAAACAACACAGATAAAACTTTATTCCTCGGGCAATTGTGGGGTAAACACTGAATTTGAACGGAACATTGAATTTAAACGGAACTCTCTAATTGATTACATTTTTTCTTAGTACTGTTTTTGATATATTTTCTTCTTTGGAGAGCCACCTCCAAATGAGACTGAGCATCGTCCAATCGATGCCATTGCTTATTTTTATTTTAGTTTTTGGTTTCCTTTACTCATAACCATAGTAACCACTGTATTATTTGCCATGAAAAAGAATAAAATGTGCTGTTTTTGGGGAGCGGCAGTAGCTCAGTTAGTTGTGTGTTCATCCTCTGATCCGAAGGTCGGCTCGGCAGATCAAATCCTGCTCTTGACATAAGCATCATTGGTAGAGTCAGATCCACTTACCCACAAGTTGGCGGTGCAGTTTCAGCTCCCACAGATGAACTGCTGTTGCGTCCTTGGGCGAGACACCTTGTCTCTAGTGTCTGCGTTCACTGGAGTAAGAATGTGTGTGTGGATGGGTGCCTTGAAGGTGGAAAAATGTTATGACTACTTATGTAAGGTTGTAAAAAAATAAATAAATACATAAATAAATATAATAATAATAATAATAATAATAATAATAATAATAATAATAATAATAATAATAATAATAATAATAATAATAATAATAACAATAACAATAATAATAATAATAAATGCCCAAATACAAATTACTACTACTACTACTATTACAAAAAAAATAAAAATAAATAATAATACTATATAAAAATTATCAAAAATATATACTAAATTGACTTGCAGTTGGTATATTTCAATGGAAAAAATAAATAAATAAATAAATAGAGCTATTAATTGGAGTTATAATTGTCATTATGTAAGCAATTCTGACAATAATACTGTATTGAAAGGTTAAAGGAGACATAAGTTCACAGTGTTGACCAGTATTGTTGCATCTTATGTTTAAGTTGCAGTATGTGGGCCCAACCTGCTTGTTTCTATGGTAGCACATTAAACTTTTCTCCCTGGAGACAAGCAGGTAATGACCTAAAATGAATGTTCCAAATCTTTTTAGAGGTACTGTGTCGATTTCAAAGCTAAGTTAACCGCACCCAAACACACTGTATTGACTGTGATCCTCCTCTTTGAACATATACACTGCCCGGCCAAGAAAAAAAAAGTTTCCACCAAAAAAAAGGTCACACAAACTAATATTTCATTGGAAGGCCTTTAGCTTTGATTACGGCACACATTCGCTGTGACATCGTTTCGATAAACTTCTGCGGATTTAGTTCCATCCAGTGTTGCATTCATTTTTCATCAAGATGTTGCATTGATGATGGTAGAGTCTGCCCGCTGCACAAAGCCTTCTCCAGCACATCCCAAAGATTCTCAATGGGGTTAAGGTCTGGACTCTGTGGTGGACAATCCATGTGTGAAAATGATGCCTCATACTCCTGAACCACTCTTTAACAATTTTAGCATGATAAACCCAGACATTGTCATCTTGGAATATGCCCGTGCCATTGGGGAAGAAAAAATCCATTGATGGTATAACCTGGTCATTCAGTATATTCAGGTGTCAGCTGACCTCATTCTTTGAGCACAGACTCTTGCTGAAGCTAGACCTGACCAACCAAGGAGGCTCGTACCTATTTGCATAATTAGTATAGTAAGACACCCCTGCAAGTTACAAGTCAGATTTGCGAAGAGTCAAGCCCATTCACTTTAGGAATACATGCTTTACAAGTATTAATGAACAATAAAAAACACCTGTAATTGAATAAGTGCAAGATTATACGTTTAATGCCATCCCGTGGAACTTTCCAGGCAAAGCTATAACATCCCCATGTAGCCAAGCATTCGGTAGGAACACCTTTAAAAGATTTTCATATATTCCATGTCTCATAATGCTGCATTTGCCCACAACATTAATTACCTTGTAGTGTAAAAGCATATTCTGTTTTGCAATATTTGGTATTTTTTGAGTAAGGTCAATAGCACATTTGGCTCTGAGTCTGAGTTGAAATGGATTTAAGGACAGCAACCAAGAGCTGCCTGTCACCATAATCCTGCCACGGTATAGCTCTTCTGCACATTTTCACAACAGCCAAAAGCTTGAGTTAATGTGAAAGGGAACAAAGTTAAAGACCCTCTATAAAATATGTGTACGGTTGAATTTACATGAGGATGCTGTTCGGAAAGTGGGTGTGTAAAGGACTGTTTGTGAGTGAGTTCTATTGCGTTTTGCGGTGATTAATGTGCCATGTCTCCTCTGGGTGATCACAGATGATGTCCCATAATGGCCTCTGTGTGGTAATTTAGAAGTGAGACCCAGAAGGTGTAAACAGGCAGCATCAGCTTTGGGTGCAGCCGAGAGCGATACAGGCTACGGATCTTATGTAACAGGAAACAAGGGGCGGAGAGGGTTAGAGAGTCGAACATAATGGTCCATACACATTGCAAAACATGATCACGGTAGAAATGCATTATGGAAATGAAATAGAGGTACATCTAAAGACACCCATCCCTTTAGGTCCATTAGGAAATATGACCATACTATTTTTTTTAATGTTTTATGTGTTGCATCAATGACATACTTGTACTTACTTTACAACCTCCCCTGATCTTGTCCTGGTTAATAGACCTACTGGGATGGGAGACCACTGGGAATCACGGGTGTCACAGTGGGGAGCCCTGTGGTAAACCTGTCATTGTGTCCTTAGGCAAGACACATCACCCACATTGACTAGTTTGAATGTGGTGTTACTTATGCATTTTTAATTATTTATGTAAAATAGTACAAGGACAATATGCCGTCCTACACAGGAGAACTTTGTATAAAAGATATCGATATCATTTGAAAGAATCAGTTAAAACATCCCGAGCTGCAGCTGTTGCACTTTTCTTTGGTACCACAGACGAATTTGTAGCTACTGTAATTTTATCATTAAGATTTATCAAAAACAAGACAGTAGAGCCATATAACTGTGTCATTAAATAAAACAGAAGTGTGTTTTTGGTCAAGACTCAATTTTGACAAAAAACGTTTCTTTCCGTTTTCCTTTTCGTACCATTTAGCAAGTTATCGATGATGTGGTATCTCTAATGCGTGGAATTAAATGGGATGCAATTCCACGGGGCTTCTGTTTTTCTGCACAATAGGATCGGCCAAAGTCACTTCTTCAAGTCCGCGGATTGAACAGCTCACCCAGGCGGCACTAAGACCAAACTGCATTCACACATCAACCAAAGTTTGGTCAGGGATGATAAATCTGGTCCAACAAAGGGGACAGATGGTGTACTTTTTTTTATAGATCTGGTTATTTCTGCATGTTACGAACAAGCTGATTGACAGTGCCCGTCAACCGCCAAATCAGAGGTGCAAGCCAGAAGGGGCATGTTCCTTCAACAATCTACCTCCTGATTGGCTCTTTCAGAGTTTCAAACATAATTCCTGGTTGCAGATTAGCCGCTATAACTGCTAGCCTCGATGAGCTTCAATTGGTTGCAAGTGAACGGCAGGGGTGATGTCACACTTCTATTATACAGTCTATGGTCTGAATGGAGAATCATGCACAGAGACAGAGCTGACACCATCTGTGCAGTGTTCACTAAGAGAGAGTGCATGCTGCAGTGTGTTTTCAGACTAAGAAACTAAAAAAAAATGTAACTGTCAATTATAAATCTTACCTGATGCCACATTACCAAATTATTGCATGTGCCATTTTTCTCATAAATCAGAAAAATATGATATCTAGGTTTGTCCTTGTGTATTTCTGTGGAGGGAGAGTTTTTTTTGAAGTGCCTCACACAGATGCTGCAAAAAAAAAAATCAAGATCATAAAGTGTTTTTGCTGTGGAGATACTGATGAATAACACATTTTCACACAAACATGGCTGGCTGACCTCCTGCTTTCTTTTCAGCGATTGGTGAGGTTCATGGAGAAAGCTGTTTGCGATGACACTTCTCGTAGAACAGAAAATTCTGACAGTTATTATCCAGGTGGGAGCTTCATTTGTCAAATATGTGCCAGTTTCACCAAGAGTCATTCCAAGATACTGAAATTAGACATGGGTTTGTAATAGCCTTGAAACAAACCTGGCCGTTTTTGTACATGGAGTGAAAGCAGTGAGTGGTATTTTATGTTTTTAGGTAACTACAACTGCAAGTACTGAAAATGAAGTTGTTGTGCACAGTTTTGTATCATGCTTTTGTATATTTATGAAGAATTGTTGTGTGGGAGCATGGATGACGTACACTTGTGGGCTGAGCATTGGACAGAATCTTACAGCTAACCTTAAGAAGGGTTCAAATAGGGCCCGGGAGAGATTGCTAAATGACTGAAACATGCATGGATGACACCTAGAACCTCTTCATGCATGTTTTTGACAAGGGAACAACGTTATAACATGGTAGAAAGCTCAAAAAAATCGATTTTGCATGACAGCCCTTTTGTAAACAATGGCATATTTTTGCTGTTTAGCTGGCAGTATAAATAGCGCATAGCTCATCCTTGTATACATTATAACTAGCATGATTAGAACAGATTTGTGCATAGGCCCCATCTAAACCCGCCTGTCCAAACATCAGCTGTTCCTCACGCGGCAGATCAACATCTCTACGGTGTCACCAAATAAAGACATCCCACATAAGCGTGCCACACATGTCTCCAAACCACAGCGGCTAATTACCATCCAAACACTGCTTCTACTACTCCATCCATAAGATATTCACTTTTACTGCCGCCCAGAAATAACATCGTAAAAATTATTTATTAAAACGCTCCCTAAACATACTGTACCGCTCATTATCTCCTTTATGTTTCTCGGGGGGACAATAGCAGTTTATCTATAACAAAATGCACAGCTAATTGAAATATGATCTATTTTTTCCACTGTTCAGTGTCCTCAATCATCGTGCATATAGTCTATTTTGGTGTGTTTCCCATATTAAAGGGTCTATATTGTTTCCTAATCAAAAACACAGCTGATATTTAAGCTGAGTTCTTCCCTCAAACGGAAAACACTGTGTCTCACCTTATGATGTCATGTGATAATTCAGGAAGTACTCCACGTTGTCCACCTTCAATAGAATCGTTTGGATGTTTTCACTTGCATAGCTGTTAACTTGAAATAGACCACTACATGACATCACAAGGTGCCGCAGAGCATTTTGAGTTTTGATGTAGATAGATTAAAGGTCTTATATTACACAAAATTGACTCTTGTGAGCTTTAAGCCACGTTATAATGCTGTTACCTTCCCCAAAAACACACCTGGAGTTGTGTTTTGTTTGAGTAACCATTTAATATTAGTCTGTCTACATCTCCAAAGCTCAAAATGATCTGTTCCACTTTGTGATGTCATGGCATCTTCAAATTAACATCTACTTTTTGCCTTCAGTTCGGTAGAGATTGGTATTTCCAGAGCTGAAATTATCCAAATGATTCAAGTGAAGGTGTATGGAGTTTAAAAACAGTGGAGCACTTCCTATATATGACATCACAAGGTGGAACAGAGTGTTTTCTGTTTGAGAGAAGCCTAAATATGCAGGGTTTGTGTGTTAAACGTGTGAATGAAACAAAACACAACTCTGGGTATGTTTTTGAGCTAACAATCTTCTACTGTGGCTTAAAGCTCACAAGAATCCATTTTGTGTAATACAGGACGTTTAAAATAGGGGTATACGGGGTGATTTGAGGCCTTGTTCGATGGTGTAAACCAAAAGGCAATTACTGCACAGCTTGCAAGTGCAATCAGCAAATAAAACAGAAAGACTAACATTGCTCCGTTGTAGCCACTTTCATGGACTGATGAGGCCGAATAATATAAGCTATGAAATTTCAGTCTGTCGCCCGCCGTTTAATAAAGTCAGACAAGCATTTCTCAAGTTACTGGATGAGTGCTTGCCCAATAACCCCACAAAAAAGCAGTACTACAGATACTTCCCTCTGGACCAGACTGTGGTGGATGCTTTAGAGAACGATTTACATGTGTGTTTGGGCGATGATTATGATGACTTTAACCGTAATGACTCCGCGGAATGGTGCTATGAAACAGCAGGTGACAATATGTTTTAAAAGAGGGTTATTCGTGCGTAGCTTCATTTTAAGGTGAAACGAATTTTAGTTAGGGTAAGTGGAGAAAGCTGGATCCTAACTTACTCAGCACATGGACAGAGAACTCAGTTTTGTAACTTGATACAGAAGCAAAAAGTTACTCAAGTAAAAGTAAAACTATCACGTGGAAAAATCTACTTAGGTAAAAGAGTATCCGTTTAAAAATGTACCTAAAGAGTAACAAGTTAAAGTATTTCACATAAGTGTTGTTAATTTGTTCAAGTGTTAAATGTAGCGACAATGATTTAAAAAATGACACGTATTTTGGTTAACAGTAACAAAACAAATCTATTTCTTAATTTTTTCTCATGAATTTTTCTTAGTTTATTTGTGTTTGCTCAAAGCTGAAGCTTGAACTCGAAAAATTTAGTCAGGATGTTAAAAAAATAAAAAAATAACCCCTCAAATCATATGAAAAGTAAAAAATGTAATGGAGTAGAAAGTACAGATACCTGCTCTCTAATGTAGTGAAGTAAAAGTGAAAAGTATCCACTGTAAAATGTACTTAAGTAAAGCACAGGTGTCTAAAAATTCTACTTAAGTACAGTATTTTACTACTTTTACTTTGTTGCCTTCCACCACTTATAATCAGAGACATGGATAACTTTAAAATATCAAAAATGATGAATGATAGAAAGGAGACTGAAGGCTTCAATACCACGGTCCTCAATTATACAATTTTTAAAGCAAAAAGCTAGTTTCTAATAAAAACTGTAAACATGTGTAAGGCGACAGTGACTCAATGGTTCGAGCATTTGTCCACGGGTCTGGAGGTCAGAGATTTGAAGTTCTGTCATTGTGTCCTTAGGCAAGACACTTGATCCCCCCTAGAATGAATGTGGTGTGAGTGATTGTCGGTGGTTTGAGGGGCCAGTGGTGCAGACTGGCAACTTTGCTTTAAGGTAGGTTAACATCAGAAGTATGAGTGGAATGAATAAGGCTTTGTAAAGTGTGCAGGACATTTAGAAAGGCACTAAATAAATTCAAGGTATTTATTCATGTATTTATTTATTTATCTTATTTTTTTATTTTATTTATTATTATTTTTACTTATTTACTTATATTGATTTTTTAAGCTGCCATATGGATTACATGTTGAAAGTATTTTACATTATCAATTCTGTTCATTCAGACAATTGCTGATCTGAAATAACAGGAAGTTTTTTTTTTTTTAATAAATACACTTGAATACCAGTTATCTTCAAAGTAGGGCAGACTCATTTATTCCTCATAACACCCAGCCCCTTTAAAACACCATCTTTTTCATTTTACACAATGTTGTTCTCTAGCACATGTTTGCACTGCCTGACCTGATGCGGCTGAGTGGAAAGCAGCGCCGCGTGATTCATCCTTGTTACATAGAATAATGAGAACGGCAGGTAACAGTTGCACGGATAGCATTTTTATAAATCATGTGACTTTAAAAAAGGAAGAAAGAATCATTACACTGTACATAACTTGAATGTGCCTAATGAGGCTAAGATGCCGCTTTGTACATGCTTGACAAGACACTCTGCCAACACATGGGGGCTAGCAATGTCACAGCTATAAATCACCCTCTTCCTGTTCTAGATTTAAAAGTTGAGCAGATTCTGGAATCCATTTTGATTTCTGCCGTGGCACGAGGTAATAAATCATTAAGTACAGTCCCTTATGCATGTCCCTTAAAGAGTACTGAGCACTGGTACTACCCAACTTCTCTGAACGCACTGATTCTAAGCCATTAACATCGTCTGCTGATTTATTCATCAAACTTAATATTCTTAAGTTTGTTATATATATTTTTTTAATTAATATTTATCAAGTTTGTATTTTTTTTGTATAAAATTCTGTATGAGAGCCACCATCCCTCAACATTTTATATTTTACTTTACATACAACTTTACATTTTATTGGGTGATTATAGCTCAGTTGGTGAAGTGTTCGTCCTCTCATTTGAAAGTTGGTGGTTCGACTCCTGCTCTTGACAAAAAAAAAAAGAAACAGCACTGGTAATAGTCAGATCCACTGACCCACAAGTTGGTGCTGTGATTCCAGCTGTTGTTGTGTCCTTGGGCAAGACACTTTACCCACCTTGGCCTTGTGGGAATGAGTGTCTGGTTCCTTGAAAAGTACTTTATAAAAATGTGACCATGAGCATTTATTTTAAAACTAATGCAATGAGGTTCAACGATACAATACTTGTCAAAATCGTAAGTTTTATGCTCCAAAATGTGCCGGATCAGGAACTCAGTTTTGGATCAGTGTCAGGATAGAAAACTGAGACAGCTGGGGCAGTGCAGGGTTAAGCTATTGCATGCATTTGTGTGTTTTTTTTGCATTAATTATTTGTAATAGCGAATTTCACAATCCAAGTGAACCCCTGTTACAATGGCCAGTCACAGGTGTTATGGGGGATTTAGGACCTGGCAATGCATGAGAATGGACAAACTTGATTTTGCATCGGTGAACTTACACACTGCTCATAAAGACAGGAACTTTCTCATGTTTTTTTTTTTTTTTTTCTTAAGATTTTGTACATTTTAAATTTGTAATAAACCCCTTAAAATTTTTACTGTGTGTTGTGTTATGTGCGGTGGGCTCCAAACGTATTTCAAAATGTGACACCAATGTGATGCAGAACCTTTAAAGTTTGGAGCCAAGCATCATTTAAAAAAAAAAGTTTTCGAAAAATGTTTGAAATCTCACTGAATTTGAATCCATGTTTGAACTGAACAAATTTTTACAAATATTATTAGGTAAGGTAAATGTAACTTTGAATGAATGCACGGCTATAATGTTTATTTTAAGTATTCATGAGGTGGAAGCTTTAATATAAGCCTTTTAGAGTTTATTGCCTCTTCCTGCACCCACTTTTTATTTACTTTACACAAGTGCAAAATTAAGTACATTTAAAAATAATACAAATAACTACTAAATACTACACATGTCCCATATTGGCTGTGTTTTTAGTTAAGGCAGAAAAACAAGAAAATCTGCACACGAGTCCAGCCTCCAGCATTGTGAGAGCCTTTTGTTGATGTCAAAGGAAATATTACATTAGGAGGGAGTGAAACAAGGGCAGAGGGCACAGAACAGCTTGCACAATTGAATCTACACCTCTGGCTCATGTGTGCCAAGTGGGGTGGACGGACATCCGCTGTTTAAAGGATAAACGGACTCCAGGGCAAACACAATACAGGCAATGTGCTAACTGAAATAAAAGGCTTTCTACAGATGAAAAAATCAAATTGTTTTTTTTTTTTTTTTTTCATTTTGCACTTTGTGAATTCAAAATGCACATTTAGATACAAGAACATGGTTTATATGTCAGATTTGATTATGTAGCAATATGATGTATTTCTTCTTTCAAGGACTCAACGTTTGAGTTTGGTCCTATATTTAAAAGTGCACTCATGGCATGGTTTGAAATGCTCCACAGTATAACTTTAAACTTGCATTAAGAGGGATTTTCATTGCCAAAACAAACAAAACAGTGGATAGTCTAACATAGATCTGACCTGTAAACTGGACTGATACAGGTTTAATCCCAGACATGCAAGAAATGACAAATCCATATCCAAGTAGGTGACAGATCTTCCACCAGAAAAGTTACATCGTGGAACTTTAATTTGCTTGTGTCCTGGCTCCAAACGTTTGCGGGAAAGTCTCTCGTCACCCCTCACTTTCATTCACAATTAGATCTGTCTTGTGAAACTAAAGGTATGAGAAAAACAAAAGAAAGAGCAAAAAATAGCAAAGTAGTAATTGATACAGTACATTTTTTTCCCCAGTTTCAACAAATATACAAAATGAAATTCAAGCACTTTGCACTGCTACTTCAAATCCGGTTATGATCCATTTGAAATATTTGAATACTTCCCTTGAGTTTTACAGGCACAGCTGTATTATTCAGTATGGTTTTCCAAAGAAAGAAGAAAAAAGTCAACAATGACCTTTCAGTGATTTCAGATCACGACCCCATTTTAGGCTAATTCGATTCCAAAAATAAGACTCCAGGAATCCCGTTATTCTTGGCGTTGCTCTCTTGTACTTCATCAACACTGAAAGTCTCCCTGCCTGGGTCGCTGCGTAAAATTAGCATATGGTGAAGAATTGGAAGGGGAGACGAAGCAGACCCAGGGTGAATCACATTAGTGGCTGACTCCACGGTTCAGGTTCAGGGAGCAGAAAGGTGCCCTCCATAACAAGTTTGGAAGTTTGTACAGAAGTTTAGATGAGAGTCTAAAATGGTAGTGAATGGGGGCATGTTATGTCAAATAGTACAAACATGCTCAATAGTTATATAACAAAATTACACTGTTGCGTGCTGTCTGGATCTAATAGAGGCTGATTCTAATAACTTTACTGTCAGGCACATGGTGAAAACGTGATTTAGATTATTTAAAGAAATGTTTGTTTTCCCTGACTAATAGTATACCTGAAAATGACATAGAACATACAGTGCGTGCCAACTGCATCAGTCACAGTCTCTGATTATTTAAAAGTATAATGATTTCTGGGAAACTGTTTATGAGCTGCATCATTCTTAACCTCATACTTCTGGAGCGCCCCCCAGAGGAGAAAAGTGCAAACAATGAGTTCGAAGAGTGTGTCCGCTTCCTTGATGAGCCATCCTGATGACCCGACTGTTGCAAGTGTCCAGCAGAGCGGGGAAGGCTGCTCCACTGATGTTTTACTCGCACACAGGAGCATCTTCCTTTGTTGCACTGTGCCGTTTCCACACCACGTCGTGATGGAGCTGGTAACATCACTCAGTACAGTTGCTCAAATCTTTTGAGCTTCCTTAAAAAGTCTTGTGAATGCCTTCTAGCAAGGCACACACGTCAGCCACCATGGGAACCATGAATAATAAATTGCAAAAATATGGAAGCACGTTTGCATTGCGATGGCCCCTGCTGTGTCTCTTCACACTGCTCAAAATTCATGCATGCATCAGGTATTTCCAATCTTTTGTCACAATTTCAAACCAAGGCTCCAACAATCCAAAAATGTATAAATCAGGTAACAATAAATCTATAAATAAAAATATATAAAATCCATGGGGAAAATACTGACAAATTCAGATACTGTGCTTGAAATTCATGCCCTACTGCTCATCATACTTAACAACACGTACATCATTTTAGCTTTGACCTCTGCATTATCATGTGTCCAATGCAGAACCTATGAAACTACAGCCTGGCCTTTCTCTCTCTCTAAAATGATACAGAATATCGATCGGCCTTAAGGAAGGTTGTCCGCTGGTGCATAGGTCCACAGATGCCCTTGCTGTCGGTGGGTGAGAGGTTTCCCTTGGGCATGGTCACCACTTGGAGGTAATTCAGACCTGAGTTTACACAAGGGATTTACTGTCAGATGATGCATTATGGCTAAAGCCTAAAGGGAGCAGTTAGTTTGGGTTGGTGTTGACACAATCTGCTACATTCAGGTTTTGGAAAATACACCACAAAACACCTCCAATAGGCTGCTTTCACGTTGTAGAATTTGATGATGTCTCAGATGGTGGGCAAGGGGGCTGTGTAACTCTATGAAAGATTTACTGCTTTTCAAAATAGATACTTTCAAATGTTGAAGCTCATCATGTTAGGAATTGGATAAACCCATCGTCCTTTTAGAGTTGGACTTGGAACAATGTTGACTTCAAGAACAGAAGCTTCTTGCGTCGTCAAAGTTAGCTGAGAAGGCTATTTCAGTGATACATTTATTTGAATAAGCAGCGATGTATTCAACATCATTATAGGCACCATTTTGAGTACTATTTAGTTTTGAATTGGTAATTCCTACGCCAACGGTGCTCATCACTCTGAAACCAATAGATATATAGTACTACTTTGTTCTAATGTATAGGGCAGTGGTCCCCAACCACCGGGCCGGGAACCGGTACCGGGCCACACACAAAAACGGCAAATAATTTATCAGCGACCACATCTTCTCCAACGTAACTTTCACCCATCCCCCTTGACCCACTAATAAGCTTGTCCGTAGATATATAATTAAAATCCTGATAGGAATCAGGAATCAGAAATCTGTTTGATACAATGGCAGGTATATTTTATCTGTGCTGGATCTGCTCTTGTCCTCCGCAATGATGTATCACGTATAACGCATCAGACACGTCGTGCAAAAGTAGAGCGACAAGTGAGTGAAAATGAGCCAAAACAAAAGTCTTTGGAGAGCTTTTTAACAAAGGGGAAAAGGACAACTGAGGAGCCAGAAGAGGAGACTACGACCTCCAAGAAAAAGGAAGCTAAATTTAACAGACAATACCAGGAGTCCTACTTAAAATATGCGTTTGTCACTACAGATGACTCTCACACTCTCACACGCAGAGTCCGCTCTGCGTAATATGCGGGAAAAGCAAACGATTCAATGAAACCGTCAAAACTGCTTTGGCACATTGAGACTAAGTACCCTGGATTAAAAGATAAGTCTTTAGAGTTTTTTGAAAGAAAAAAATGTGAACAAGAAGGAAAGAAGAAACAAGTGCAGGGCTCCCACTGATGCAGCGGTTTGATGAGTTGTATTTTTTATGCACTTAATTTATTTTTGCCATATTTATCTGCCACGCATAGAAGGCCGGTCTGTGAAGATAAAACCTACATTTTTCGGGTCCGTGGTGCAAAAAAGGTTGGGGACCACTGGTGTAGGGTATGTAGAAAAAAAATAAAGAAACACAATAATACTGAGAATAATATTATATACATATTTGTTTTATTATACTATACGACAAAAAAAAACAAAAAACAACAACTTTAAAGCAACATCACTTCCATGACTTCCTAGTAGAAAGTTCAAACCAAACTCATGCGGCGATGCAAAACAGAATGCATGATTTTTAAGGGTTTTTGGCTAAAAAGTTACACTGTGAGGCTTTAAATGTATAAAATTATGACTGTGACAAATAAACACATATTCTTTTCTCCCAGATTTGTACGTTGGCATGTTTTTATTTGTAAGTAGCATGCTCAATCTCAACTGATTCAAGTGCATCTGTTGGCCTGAAAGTTACAAGTTGTTTTTACCTCCCACCAACTTTTACCCTAAACAACCCAACGTAACAAAAAAGGCTCTTATTTCTCACGTAACAACAACAAGTGAACATGCATTTATTGTGCAGTTTTGCAGTGTGGGTTGCAAATATTATGAACACCTAACTTCCCCTTATTTACACGTTCTGGGTCATGAAATGTGTTTGTTGCAATGTGAAAATACACTGTAGCCATTCAAGTTTCTATTATGGGCTCCAAACCAGGTTCAAGGACATAGGAAATGAAAAAGACAAGTTTAATGTTGCATAAATATGAGCCCATGTTTCAGTCTGGCACTTTCTATATCATAAGTGTGACTATACATGGGGATAGATTGTATTACTCAAAAAGCAGAATGCATATTATGGGTGGAATGACCATGAAGTAGCAGTTAGGTTTTAACTGCAGCATTAAAAATATGGGAGGCAACTCAGTCACCCTGATCTTATTGTAGTTCCCAGAAAAAAAAGTTAATTGGAGTGATAAAATGTAACGAGAAAATGGGATTCAAGTGTTGTCCTGTTATTTGATTAAAAATAAAACACTTGGTCAAATTACTCGCTAGGAGGTGGTAATTATAATGGGCAATTATAGGCTTTTCAAAAATTAGTTGGCATCGCTGCTTGTGGCCCATTTAACTAAACAAATGTTCAGGGTCAAAGAAGATGGCAGAAGTGAAAATGAACTTAATTGCAGGTTCAGCTTATTCTGGCTGAAGAGCGCTGTTACAGAGAAGTACGGCGAAGTAAATGCATAATATGTAGTATAATATGTACATTACAGTTCCCATAGCACTGATTGCATTTATTTGGCACAGGCTTCGGTGACACTGCGGCAAATAGTTGGGAACAAAACTTCTCCTCATAATACCAACCAGAAAACTTAAGTGCAAAATGCCTAGTAATTAACACCGTAGTTACCCTGGAATTATTATGTGAGTACCTAGTAATTACCACTATCAAGTACCAATGAATAACAACTCTAAGTATGTAGTGATTGCCACTTCAAGTACCAAAGAAATAAGAATGTAAGTCACACACAAATCTGGAGTTGTGTTTTATTTCATTCATACGTTTAACACGCAAACCCTGCATTTTCTCTCAAACGGAAAACACTCTGTTCCACTTTGTGATGTCATGTGGTAATACAGGAAGTTCTCCACTGTGTTTTTAAACTCCATACACTTTCACTACAATCATTTGGACAATTTGAGCCCTGGAATTGCCAATCTCTACTGAACAAAAGGTAAAAGGTAGCTGTTAACTTAACTTAAAAAAATTACTTCATGACATCACAGGGGGAACAGAGCATTTTAAGGTTTGCTTTTAATAATAAAGGATTATTCAAACATGTGTGAATGAAACAAAAATACAACTCCAGGTATGTTTTTTAAGAGGTATAAACATTGTACCATGGCTTAAAGCTCACAAGAGTCAATTTTGTGTAACATAAGACCTTTAAATACCAAGGATTTATAACCGTAATAATTAATTACCACTTCAAGTACCAAGGAATTATCAGTGTAAATACCTCGCACTTATCACATCAAATACCAAGGAATTATCACTGTAACTAACCGGAAAGTATCGGTCTGTATTCTAAAGCGTTATTAAATTGGTTGCTATTAAAGATTTTGAAGAAATTATTTTGAAGGTGTTTTTCATGAGTAACCTAACCTGGCAACACAACCTAGCATAACGTGTCTATAACCCATCTCTACACTCTGCGGTGCCAATTAACTTACAAAATTATCACAAATTTAGTAATTGGGGGAAAAAGGTTCCGTGTGGAGCAAAACGTTTAGCGCTTTCAAACCTTAGAAAATACAACTATTAAACCCCATTGGAGTTTTTCTCATTATTCTCACCCCATGTATGTATTTGGGTGGCATTCACGTTGTTTTTTTGTCTTCTGCGATAACTGGGACTCATTACATTGCTGGTCTGAGCACGTTTATCTGAGGTGACCCACCCTTCTGTGACTTATCTCAATCCTACAATAGACGAAACACGCAGTCGGGCCTCCAGTGGTGTGCAATCAGCCATAGCACTGTCCCCATGCTGTTCTAGTTTGGACACAGTGGCTGACGCAGGCTTTGATAAACTCCCACGTTAAATTGCCTCTAATTAGATATGCAACGGGCCTTTCTCTGCTTGTGATTGTAATTATAAAAGGCAAACAACTAAACAGTCTAGGTAGGGTGGTACGTGGTAAGGAGGTAGCTTCCAAGGAGAGAGGTAAATGAACCCGATTGAAATGGAAATTACGGCAATGACACTATTCAGAGAAATGTTCAACCGATGCGATTTGCTTGTCTGTTGGGATTCTTGATTGTCTTGATTTGTACAAAGATGCGCACAAGACATAAAGTACATGAACAAAAGTGATTGGTAGCAATGGCAGCGTGTTCTAAGCATATGAAGTTAGCATTCTCTTCAATATTTATGTACAATTTTGCACCACTTTATTCCTATCCATGTCCTCATATCTGTATTACACACAATATACATCCCAAAGTCTGGAATTCCTCAGTTGTTGACCCGTACGCAACAAAGCACCCCACAGTCGTAACCTGGCTCATTCCTCTGAATTGAGGTCTACACATACAATAGGCCAAAGTATATTTGTTGGCCTCACCGTGTTTGTTTTGGTTCGTTTGCCGCTGGCCTTTGCCTAAACCACAATGGCCTATCACAAGCCAACGCCTCATCTGGAGCTTAAAGGCTGGTTTATAGCCCAGGATCAGGCTCCAAGCAGCTGAAAAGTGACGTCCTGATGCAGACCTGAAACATACACGCTTCTGCAGAGCTAATCGGGTTCAAGGTGCGTCATGGGAATCAAAACTATTTAATTTGGACAATAAACAATAACTTTAGGCTCATATGCAGACATGACTGTGGCAAACTGTAACTGTTTCAAGATGATTTTAATCGGTTGTGTGTATAGTCTTTGTGGATCAACCAATCACAATCCATGCGTTTGGTAGAAGTTCAACGCCTACTAACTTTCTGGCTGAGGTGCACATATACAGCACATACATAGCACGTACACCACAAAGCAACTGATTGGCTGTCATGTGCGTCGAGGGAGCTGTACGGGAGATCCGCATTGATTTCACGTCGGACTATAAACCAGCCTTAACAAGATGGATTCTGAGTTTGTGAACTCGCAAAAATCTATCTATTTATTTATTTTTTACAGAGTCATTTTGCCCATAAATGCTCTCCCTCTAGTCTTGATTTCATGTTTTCTCATCTTACTTTAAAATTCCTTGGCAGACTGGTGGTCCAAACAGTCTTGTTATGAAGAATTAAGCCCATTTCTAATTAATCCAAGCGTCCGACATTAGAGAGATGGGGTCAGGAGGAAGGCGGAAGGTGCCCAGTCATGGGTCGGGCTCTTTTCGACTTGGAACATATTTCATCTTCTGGTGAAAGCGGCGGCCATATTGTTTGTTTTGACACAGTTTATAAGCCAGGCAGGAGTCCTTTGAAGATTTAGTTATTATAGATTCAAGAGTTCAGTGGATGTTGAGTTCAGATTAAGGTTAACATTCACACTTTTTAAATATATATTTTCCAATTTTATGCCTTTATTTATTTATTTTTATGTTAAAATACTAGGCCTACTCAGAGTGCCAGTGCATGCACTAAAAAATTCCACACATTTGACCTTTTGAGATGTAGACAGACTAATAATAACTGTGTTTTAAACTTCATACATCTTCACTAGAGTTATTTGGATGATTCATGTCCTGGAGCTGCCAATCTCTACTAAACTGAAGTTAAAAGGTAGCTGTTAACTTGGAAACTACTGCTTCGTGACATCACAAGGTGGAACAGAGCATGTTGAGCTTTGGAGATGTAGACAGATTAATAATAAAAAGGTTACTCAAACATGTGTAAATGAAACAAAACTCAACTCCAGGTATGTTTCTGATGAGGTAACAACATTCTACCATAGCACGAAGCTCACAAGAGTCACTCTAGGGCGTTTAAGATTATGTAACATGAGGATTGGGTGTTGTTTTCTCTAGCCTCCAATCTCATCATTAACTGATGGCTTACGGAACAGACTTCTGATCGACTATGATTTGAGAAAACACAAACTCATTCAAATCACATTTAACATAAATTGTCTACCCATGTTATTAGGCTGTGTATTTGATGTAAATGTATTTCAATAGTGTAACATTGTTAACATATCTGCACACAATCCATTCAGTGTCCTCACTCAACTGTAAGATGGAAGTGGACAGAAGAGAGAAGGAGTGGTAACCATGGTGATGCTTGACCTTGTAGATTGGTCAGACTGCGCTCCACTAACCACCAATGATCAAGAATGATGGACATGACAGGTGAAGCAGCCACGTGGAACCAGATCGGCCTGTGACAGTGTGGAGGTGTGGGGATTCATTAAAGCAGAGAGCCCTTTGATTCAGGGCTTTGTGTGTGGGGTGGAACTCTCTGACAAGTGCACATTCAATCTAATATAATGCAAGTCTACTGAAGTATCAGTGATATGCCTATAATCTCATATCATGTAACAGTATTTGGTCATCAGGTCAGTAAAGTTCAACAGTCAACCCTACAATTCAAATGTATAGATGGCCACTCTGAACATATGGGCATATTTGCGATTATTCTAGATTTTTTTTAGATTTAGAATTTACGTATGGTTGCATGATTCAGTCCAAAATCATCTTGCACCCATCTCTTCATGTATAGTCCACCATAAGAGTAGATTACAGGAAAATGGTACTGAGCAATATGGCTAATATGGCAATCTGCAGCTCAGCAGATTGCCATATTAGCCATATTGCTTGGTACTGTGCATGCTTTAAGTTGATTGATGGGGGCATATGGGGATGTTTCCGATGGGGTAAGACTGCTAATATTTTATACAAAAGTAATTTTCAAATTATGTTTTCATATTCACCAGTTAACATGCATTTTTTTTTATATATATGAAGAACCTGTCAACACACTTAAAAGTATAACAAATTAAACAAATGAAAAAACATGCCTAAATATTTATCTTAAATAGGATGAAATTGCTCAGTTGAACAATAGCATATTGTTAGTAACCTGGCCAGCATGATTAATTCTGACATATTTCTGAGTGCACAAACTCTCAAACACCACTTCATTTGACTTTCAGGCCTGTACCACCAGTGGTTCAGACCAATCACAAGGCAGCATTGTGTTTTGGTCAGAAGCCAGGGGTGAAGCACCGAAATAAACATGGTGATGTTGACTGAAGTACTTTGGTCTATTTTTGTAAAAATACAGAATATTTTGTTTTTGAAAAACATGCAGAGGGGGGCACTTTGTGCATTTGTGTTTGTCTCTCAACTTGATTTAACAAAAGTTTGATTTCTCAGCTTGTTCCTCTTTTGTGACACTTTGCCTAGTCAGCTTCAAGTATTCACCATGACATTCCACCTTTTCCTGATTGTCTTCAGAGCGCCATTTAAGATTGAACAGACCATCAAATAGAAGTGTTTACACCAATTATGGTCAAATAATAAAACATACACACAAAAAAAATGTAATTCAACTTATTTGCAGCAAAACATGTCTGCTTATGATCGCACATTTGACCCCAATCATGCGCTAATGTATGGAAAACAACAACATAATCACCGCACCACTGGTTCCCAGGCAGCCTGCCAACTGCGGTGGGTCACCTCTCGGGCGGACACTGAATGATCCGAGCCTGTAACCTCTGCTGTAAACAAGAAGTAATCACCACACTGGAGGAGGGCTCTCCCTGCACACACGGGGTCTGACGAGGACTTCACCTGACGCCTGAGCAGTGATGTGGGCGGCCCCCACCTCCAGATGGTGCCCACCCACACGGACCAGATGGAGCCTTTCATTGAGGTGCATCTATGGAAATTGTAAGCAACTGTTGTAATCATAACCCACAAACTTACCAAGAAGTATAATCAGAAAAAGTTTACATTGTAATAGGCAGTTAATATATAGCACATTAGATTTCAATCTTAAGCCATGCATATTTCATTGCTACTGTGTTATTGTGCTGGTCTAGTGATGATTGACTTATATAGTTCTTTAAAGCTTAGTCCATTGTGCACGCCTTAATTACACTTGTTGGAGGTTCTTCTGAAGCCACAGATGATGCAGGGAATGTGGTTGATATGTCTTTGCCCAGGACATAACTACGCACTTAGGGCAGGGGTGTCCAAACTTTTCCCATTAAGGGCCACATAAAAAAGCAAAGACAAAGCTGAGGGCCGATTTAGGGCCATAGACTGGTCAACAATACAGTGAATACTTCAAATCTGCATTATTATTACAAGTTAGACTGAACCACTAGACCTTTATTCACGTTAACATCCTCAATGGGACACATTAAATATTTGATATGGGCTTGTTAAAGTAGATTTTCAGAAATGTACAGTAAAAAGTACTGTTTAAGGTAAGATGGGCAAATTCACCTGGAAGCTTCAGGGCCAAGAAAAATTGGTCTTAGGGGCGCATTTGGCCCCCGGGCCACAGTTTGGGCATGACTGACTTAGGGTATAGAACCGGCAACCATCAGATTAATGAGGTATTGCTTATCACACTTTTTCCCCAAATTTTGAGATGGCGCCGCTGTGTCTGGGCCGCCGTCTACCTCTGGTCGTTTAATGTTTGATTTTATGTTGTAAATTTTGTGATATTTTATTGTATGTAGTGTGAAGCGTCTTTGAGTGTCTTGAAAAGTGCTATATAAATAAAATGTATTATTATTATTATTAAATTTTGAATGATCATAGTTATTATTATTATTATTTTGTAGTAGTAGTAGTGGTGGTAGTAGTAGTAGTAGTAGTATTTTATCAAGATATCAAGATGTTTCAGGTCCTCCATGCTTAATATGAATTGCTCTTAAATGACCATGGACCTCTTCTGGACAAATGAGGGTTTACATCTTCTGACTTCTGATTTTATATATATTTTTATGTATTTGGTTAAAAAAAAAAGATCAAAGATTCATATACTTAACACAGCTTGCAAATATCTCAAGATTGGTTGTATTCAGCACAGTTCCAAGATGAAAGAAAAGATTGGAGCCTCAAAGAGCTACATTTCTTACTCTGCCCTTGATTGATTTTTGCCGAGTTCAGAGTCATTTGGTTGAAGAGTGCTGGTGTGATAGGAAGGGCTGGCAAACAATTTGTCGGAGCTATTGGGATGACAAAAACTTTTCAGCTCTTTGTCAATATTCATCAGTCTGTGTTCTGCGACCCTTTAAACATGAACTCTCATTCCAGAGTAAGTGGCTTTATTATCTGCTGACATTCTCACAACAGCAGAGACCTGCAGAGCCTTCTGGGAAATACTCACGATCAATTTGAACCTGTCGGATAAGGGACTGAAGCCAAGTTTTACAAAATAAACTTTTTCTGTTATACAAGTCTATTCTCTTTCTCTACAAAGTTTCTGTTGCTAATACATTGATTTACTGTTTCGAAACGTATCACGTAGACCCGTACATACATCATAAAAGCAGAGGGTGAAAAAATAGTTATAACAATTTTCTTGGAGCTAGACTACAATTTAGATTTTATCATGATTTATATAAACTTGGTATCTTTATACGGCCTACTAGAAGTAACTAAAGTCTCCAGCATCTTCTGAAAGTGCACACCTTATTGCAATTGGTTCAATCCACCTGCCACTCACTCAGAGTATTGCTAAGGTTGACCAATAGGAGGTGTTTAATCTAGGGGTAAAAATAGACTCAGACTTGAACTTTTAACACTCACATCAAATCAATAACATCTGCAGCTTTTAACCATCTAAAAACATTTCCAAAATCAAAGGTATAATGTCAAAACCAGACATGGGGAGACTTATCCTTGTGTTTGTCACTAGTATGTTAGACTACTGTATCGGCCTACTCCCTGGCCTCTCCAAATGAGCCTTAAGACAGCTGCAGTACACCTAGAATGCTGCTGCTCAGGTCCTGACTAGAACCAGTAAGTACGAGCACATAAGTTCTGTGCACTCACTTCCAAAGACTTTAAAGCAGCTCCGCTTGTACAAGTCTCTCCACAGCCTAGCACCAAAGTACATTTCCAACATGTTAGTGCCATATGAACCATCTCACACTCTGAGGGCCTCAGGGACCGGCCTCCTGCTGATGCCCACAGTCAGGACTAAACATGGGGAATCGGCATTTCATTTTTATCCAGCTAAAACCTGGAACAATCTTCTTGAAGACGCGAGACAGACCTCTGCTTTGACAATGTTTAAATCAAGGCTCAAAATGGTGCTGTTTAGCTGTGCATATGACTGAAAGATTTTTATTCAGCACTCTTTTAATGTTCATCTAATAATGATTAATGTTTTGATTTGTTTTGTATTGTGATTTTAACATTCTGTAAAGCACTTTGAATTAGTTTGTGTACAAATTGGGCTATACAAATAATTGTTCCTTGCCTTTAAGCATAAAGCTGCCTTCAAGATGAAATTTGTCAATCACGATATAACAATTTTACAAAAATAGCAGAGGGTTGCAGGAATTAGATGAATTGGCTTTAATCACCGTATTGCCCAGCCCTAGATCATACAGTCTTCTCCATAATATTAGAGATGAAATCTTTGACTTGCTGACTTACTTTATGTGTTTTTGGTAGAATTTACATCAATTATTCACATGCAAGTTTTGGTAAAGGTCAGTTTCACCTTTAAAGAGCACATCATATGTAAAAAATACATGAGGTTTTTATAATGTTACAACAGTATTCCCTCATCATTAGCTTACTCAAATTTGTATTCTGATTGATTCATGTAGTGTATGTTTGAATAATCCTGTATTATCGTGTGTTTAAAGGTTGAGAGCTTAGAAAATGTCTATATTCCCCTACCCCATATCGCCACCTACTTCACAGTCATTTTTTGACAGTAAAAAATTGTAAATCAACATTCACTGCCCACTATGGTAAAATTTCAATTCAATTTCCTAATTCAAGAGAGGCAGGGTCTCTCAGTTCAGCAGTTTTGAACATCAAGTTAATGGACCCATTTCTATTACTGTACTACACTGTTAAGCGTTTTAGGTCAATATTGCAGTTTATAGCTTTCAACCATGTCATAGCTGCCTGGAGTTGAGTTGTATTCCATATTGTATATACTTTCTAATAATTCCAGCATTGCAATAATACACCGTTTCACACTCACCACTGTTGCCTGTAGAGGATGCAGTATCTATTGAATTCTCTATCTAAATCAGAGCTGAATTACCACATTATGATTAGAGGTCCTACATTAATCAAACATGACTTTTGTGAGCTGTAAGCCACATTAGAATGTTGTTACATCTTAAAAACATACCTGGACTTGTGTTTTGTTTCATGCGCATGAGTCTTGGATTGTTAATTTGTCTACGTCTCCAAAGCTCAAAATGCTCAGTTCCACCTTGTGATGCCATGAAGCGGTAGTTTTCAAGTTAACAGCTACCTTTTTACATTTAGTTTAGTAGAGATGGGCGATTGCAAGGCTGAAATTATCCAAATGATTCTAGTGAAGCTGTATGGAGTTTAAACACACAGGGAGGCACTTCTTATATTGCCATATGGTGGAACAGAGTGTTTTCTGTTTGAGAGAAGAACTCAGCCTAAATATGCAGGATTTATGTGTGAATGAAACAAAACACAAGTCCAGGTATATTTTTGACAAAGAAACATGATAATATAGATCAGAAAACAGCATAATATGGGCCCATATTTTAATAAAAAAAACAACGGAAAAAGCCGATGCTAGGAGGTACTGCAAACTGCACTTTAGTCATTGTACAAGAATAAACGGTGAAAGTGAACCATGCTTTAGTATTTATTACAGCTGAGGGTCTTTGTTTGTAAGTATAAGTTGCCCATTATGCATGCAGATCTCGAGGGCATTTCATTGCATTGCGTTGCCATTATAGACGCATTGCTAACTGTTTATACATGCTACGTTTTTCCTCACTAGACCAAGGTGAAAGGCGCATTCCTCGTGGGGATTCTAGCGCTCAGTATTGTGCCCACACTGTACACATCAAGGACGCCATTTCAAGTTACAAGGCATAATGTGATTTAAAGACACTAGAAATCTTACAATGCTGGCATGTGGAACCCTGCGCATTAATATGGATGTCATGCTAATCCTCCAAGCGAAACAATAGGCTTCGGCAGCTCGGAGTGCAAGGGGTGACACGTACAAAGGCAAGATTCCCTCATTATATATGGTGTGCCTGCTCAACAGTGTAATGCTAGAAGCCGGGGGAGCGATCGGAGCCAAGTCCTGTCACTAAGTGTTCAGCCACTCATATGGAATGTAACGGCTCGCTGGTACCTGCTGGCAGAATTTCATTTCCCATGCATGGCTTTTACAAGTGTCAAGTGGGGGTGCTATTTGCTCACACTTGCAGTCAGATGGACTCTGTTGTACAATGCAAAAAAGTTACAACAACTTGATTTAACAATGTTTTATTTTGACTTGAGTAAATTTCACTGTGCAGGTAAAAATATCTACCCGTGGAACAAGAGTTTTTGCTTGATTAAAAAAAAACAAAATGCACACTTATTCCATTGGAAGACAATTTTACTTGCCATGTTGAATACTTGGATACTCAAACAAGGCAATGTGGTCCACTCCATTCAGTGTAGTGAAGACTGCAGTGATCATTACATTGAAGAAACAAAACTGCCTTTTCATAAGAGAATGTACCAATACGTTCACAAGAGCAACTCGGGACCCCAATCTGCTGTGCACCTCCATATCAAAGCTGCTAACCACTCTTTTGAAGATAGTGAGGTACAGATCCTAGCCAAAGAAAAGAAATGGTTTAAGAGCGGATTTAAAGAGGCTATTTTTGTTAGGAAAGACAATCCATCTTTAAACAGGAATGGGAAGTTTAGACATAATTTATCTCCTATTCATAACTTCATCCTCAGGCCTAAATAAAAACAAGGAAAACAATAGTGGTAGCCAGTATGCTAATAGGTGTGAGAGCAGCCATTATGAGACCTGAACCATTATGCAAAAATATGACTCAGACACAGTTCACACTTTGTATAGTTCAAACGACCTAGCTAACAAACAGAAACTGTATACAAATAGGATTTAAGGCAGTGTCCGCTAATCTGACCAGCACTCTAAAAACAATTTGTCCATTTGACAGCATTTAATTTTAGTTTTACTCAAACTAAGTAAAATGTTCTTAATTTCAGTCATTTTAACTTAAATTTAACCTCGATATTACTATTTGTAGTTTATCATTGTAAGACGGTGTGGTCCATATCTCTGTGTCTTCTGATTTGCAATCAGGTCTTGTGTGAAAAATACATACACACGGGATATAGATCTGTTTACATCCGGCTGACGGGCCTTTGTCCTTGGCGTTCACTTCAATAGGTATAGGTTTTCTGTCTGCTTTATCCTCTTCAATAGCATCATGTTTGGGTGTAGCTGTAAGTAAAGTTTTTGAACTTTGGGTGAATTGACAAAACGCTCCATAACTGTGCCACCTTACACTGACACTCACTTAAACAACTGGAACCAGGAGATCTCCCAAAATGAATCAATAAATCAATCTTATATTTATATCTAAAGAAATACTGGACGGATGGTGACATTGTGGAAGTCCTCATCATGGTCATGTTTAAGCCCAGTAGCACTTTGGTCAGTGCTATTGGGATGCTTTAAAATAGGAACTACTAAATAGGAACTAACTCCTATGATGTGATCAAAAACTTTCTTCTGAAACTCAACCAGCCAGAAAAGGTATTTTACAGCTCAACATATTTTCTCAACGCTTTAGTCAAATATGGGAATACTTATACTGTAGAAACTCCATACCCATTCCATACTCCAGAGTTCGGAAGCCTCTGAAAGCGTAGCTAAGGAACTCTTGGAAACTTTTAAACTACAAGTGTGGCAGAGGAATATTAATTAGCTATATCTTTTTTCTGTACTCACTCTCTACTCTCGTTTAGATGCCTGAGACTGGAACAGTTTTCTTTGATGCTATAATCCATGTTTTCCCCGTATTACTGTTAATATAGTTGATGGATCTAGCATTGATTTCAGAACAGTATTTATTTATTTCAGTGGCTTGTGGGAAACAAACAAGCTTATTAGGCTATTATATAGGACAACTTCTTTCACCTGAGTGCTGTGCAGGAGACTGTGACTGTGTCTGAGTCCTCCCTAGTCATCCCCAGTCCTCCCTAGTCCCTAACCCCTCATACACTACATAGCCCTACACTCTTTAACAGAATCTATAGAGCACTCACTCACAGAGCAATTCAGACATGCAGCCAATGTTCCCTCTAATTTTTCACAAGTCTGAGCAAACACACAAACTCCCTGAGCGTCCCATGGACCACTGTGAGCAACATCAGACCTGTGCACTGTGGTCATGCTGCATCACATCCATCCAAGTTAAATGGTTTATTAAAAGAATCAAATTACCACATTTACATTTCTGTTATAAGACTTTTAATTAAGTGCTTCAGCCACTTATACAATGAAAATGACAAAAATCTTGCACATGACCTGTGTAGTATGTTAATGCTATTGGAAGTATAACTATTTTATTTCAACTATGGCAAAACATGAACTTCCAACCAAACCAAGTGTAAACTCCAATGTTGAAAACACACTTAACATTTTTATGATAAAGCTCTGACTTGTATTATGAGTATAAGCCATTGTGTGAAGCTTTTGCTGTGACTGAGTGAGATTGTCCTACTGTGTCTGGGAGACAGTCCGTTAACTCTTTTTCAGTATATGACACAATCATTTGATTTTTACAACTCATAAACTAGTGACAGTCAATGACCAACACACACTGAGAGGAATCTGTATCTGCACACCCAGCTGCTCTATTACTGTACATTTATATATATCAAAACACACTATAAAATGTATATTTGTATATAAAATATAGTCAAAACAAGTGGTATGGGTCAAAATAAATATTTACAAACCACACACTGCAAACAGTGAACAAACACACACTTCAAAATGTAAACAAACAGATTGGCATTAGCTAACGCTAATGATTACACATGATACACATTTGACCCACAAAAGTCAACAGCAGAATAAACCACGCTTACCGATCAGGAACAGCATCCACTCCATCAAATCATGAGGTCCTCTGTTCCTCAGTCCATCATGAGATCTTCACTCGGTTCCACGAACCGCTCCAGGTCCGAGATGCCTCTAGTTTAACTTGCACAAACATCCATAGTGTCCTCGGTCGCGCACTTCCTTAGTTTTGTCCGTTTCGTCATGTTTAAAACGCAAAACTGCTGCAAAACAGTGCGCCTGAGGGCGGGCCGTCGGAACATTAAGGGGTTAAACACTTAGCATCATTAGCGAGTTTTCACTTCACATCGGCTAAAACACTGATAGCGGCGCCTGTCAATGACGTTGATAAGCTGCGCAAACACGTATGTGAATCAGATAATTGTCTGGAGCAGCTCGTCCCCGGTCACACTCACTGACTCACATTGAAAAATAGCGAAGAATGAATTGCTCTGTGTTTATTTTATTTTCAATCCGGGTCGATTTTTTTTTGTGCGCAGCACAGATTTTTTTGTGCGCGGAGACCGTGTCAGCAGTGCGCAATTGCGCACGCGCGCAGTTTAGAGGGAACAGTGCATGCAGCTCATTACATTTAGTCTGACGTCTAGGGGAAAAAAAAGTCCCCTCAACTCTGATTATACTTGATTTCTGTTGTAAATAATTATCAGATTCGACTGGAACACAAATATTTATGGACTACTAATAATCATGCAAGTTTTTGTCAATCTGGAGCTCACGTAAATGGATTGGATTATTTATTTTTCATCTGGAGAAGCACACACTGTAGGAACTATGTCTCTCGGCTGGACTGGGAACACCTTGCAGTCCCACCGGAGGAGCTGGAGGACGCGTCTGGGGTGTGGGAAGTCTGGGAGTCCCTGTGTAGACTGCTGCCCTTTGTGACCGGACCCCAGATAAGCGGAAGAAAATGGATGGATTTTTGATCTGATATGTGGAAATTACTACTTGTCAGCCTAACAAGCTAAGGTAAGTGGCTAACGCTAGCAACTTTACACCATAATGGTTTATTTTAGAGTGTTTTATTCATAATCAGGGATCAACAGTATGGTAAATCAGTGCTTCAATCTTTTTTCATTCAGTCATGATGTGTCCAGTTAAAGCAGTGACGTCAAACTCAGCAAAATGGCCGCCATCAAGAGCCAGATGTAACTGTGCGGCAGGATAAATGTCACTAAATGTAACAAAATGTCATGTAAAATAAATGTAAATACTTTATAACTTGTTAAATAACTTTTTCTGTGATAAAGTGACATTTTTAAAAGTGTGTATCTGGTCGGGGCTCATCTGCTCACAGACCTTCAGCTCTGCTTCAAAAACAGCCGTTTACAGCCTTTTAATTATTGGACAAGTTGTTGTTTTTTTTCAGGCTAATTTTTCATACTTAGCTCCGTGTTTGGTAGCAAAACATGGATGTAGATTGTACCGACCTCGCCTCATAACACAAAAAACATACAGGTTTTTCTCCTTAAAGCACAAACATGTATTCGACTTCACTTTTCTTGAAACCGCCCTCCTTCCTCTTCTTTTGTGATGATTATTTGCAAATATTTTTCAGTGACACTTGTTGGGAAAATCTCATTAGTTTATTGTCAGTGCACACATTAAAGCAGTATAGACTTATTTTAAAATGACAGTCATGCCTTTTTATTTACCTTCTCGTAGGCCACATAAAATGACGTGGCGGGCCGCATTTGGCCCCCGGGCCTTGAGTTTGACACATGTGAGTTAAAGACATGCGCCGTGTTGTTGTTGTTTTACCGACTCTCACAATGCATTGTGGTCTGCATAGAACAGTCTAGTGGCACCACTACTTTTCAAGGTGCATTGTGGGAAATTTTGACTGAACTACTTTTTCACCAACTGGACATTCAGACACAGCCAATGTTTTGTTTTTTTGTAATTTTGTAATTTTTTTCATTAATTTCTAAAATTATAAGCAGCAAGGTGTGATACTGAGGGACCATGCTCTTCTCTGATTGGCTAATTTGTCTGTCAATCATGCCATCTTTACCAAGCTTTTAAGACTGTAAAATAGTTTGATGTGATTTCAGCATTTTCAGCATTTGAACTTGCTTACATCATTACATTACTGATTCACTGAAGAAAAGAGGACCAAATTGACCTTTTTGGAATAATGATAGGTACAGGCATTGGGTCTGTGAATCTTCTTAAGATAATTTTGGAATGGCATCAGGTAGTCTTTGTATCACCTCCCTCGAGTGTGCATTCTGCTTTATTTTCACCATGCATAACCAATCACACACGGGATCTTCTATTCCTGTCTAATTCTCACAGCATTCCTTATTTAGCAAGACTTTACCTGAATAACGCTGAAGACAAAAATTAAAACAAAATATTTCACCGTCATCTTCACTGTTTGAACGTGCAGATTTATTGGGCTGTTTCGTGACAGATTTTATGTGGCACCTGGTGTTTTTGATCTCACCCCAGTGGAAACGTAGAGTTTTAAAGTTCATTCATGCATTTTGCAGACAAATTGCATCAAAGCTTTCAGTGCAATGAAAAAAGACAACTTTAATGGAACCGTGTATATGATTTTAAATTCCATTACATGACCTATCTGTGGATCTATGTCCCTAAATATGAGGCAGACATGTTGAAATCAAGTATAGCTTTTACTGTTAGCAATTGTAATACTGATTCATTCTTATAATTAATAGTGTTTAATTTAGTGTTTTGGTCCGATTGTAAAGCAGAATGAGTCTCATATTTAGGTTGTCAGTTTCAATACTGAAATCCCTTTTTTTTTTTTTATGTAAAATCACTCTCTCTGATCTGAATCCTCGATGTGTATGTGGCACTCAAAGTACTTTACATCAAGGAACCACTCACCCTGCAAGTCAATGGATCTGTTCTCTCAACCAGTGATGTTTATGTCAAGAGCAGGATTCGAACCGCCAACCTTCAGATCAGTGGACAAACACACCAACTGAGCTACTGTCGCGCATCGTCGTCAAGGCACTGGCAACTCTTTTTTTTTTTTTTTTTTTTTTGTAATTGTAAAAGCACAGACTACATACAGCTCATTCACACTATCACCAAGCTCTGAAATACAGTACAGCTTTTAACCTTTTATGAACTCCAAACGCATGCATGTAGTTTCTAGCGCGAGTACGTCTTTATTAATTTGCAATATATATGTATATTTTTTTGCAATAACAGTCTTAACTATACATTTGACTAGAATGACCTATCATATACTCTAGCAGATTTAATTAGCACTTTTTATACAAATACCAATGTAGCACGGCACCAGGGACTGCAGTCAATAAAACTCATTTGATCCTAAATGCAGTTAAACAGATGGAACTATTTATCGAGTCCATCCCTGCCATGAATCTTAATTTGCATCACATGCTATTAGCGTGTGACTCTCACTCTGTCTATTAAACGCAAGGACGACAGAGATGGAGAGTGCACTTATGGCAGTATGTCTATTATGCAAATGAGCTGTGTGGAGATGACAAGTTCCTACAAGAAAGTAGCACCAGCATCATCTGTGTATTAGCTGTTGATGTTTAGAAGTGTGCTCTTAAAGGGCCCGTGTTATAATGTTGTTTCCTCATCAAAAACATACCTGGAGTTGTGTTTTGCTTTACTTACATGTTTAATACAAAAACCCTGCATATTTATCCATATTTTCTCAAACTGAAAACACGTTGTCCCATCTTGTGACATCATGAGGTAATACAGGCTCCAGTGGTTTTTTTTAATCCATACAGCTTCACTAGACTGGATAAATTCAGCCCTGGAATTGCCAATCTCTACCTTCAAAAGGTAAAAGGTAGCTGTTAATTTGAAAACTACCTCTTCATGACATCACAAGGTCAAACAGAGCATTTTGAGCTTTGAAGATTTAGACAGACTAATAAATCTGTGTTACTCAAACATGTGTGAATGAAAAAGGCACAACTCCAGGTATGTTTTTGAATAGGTAGAGGTAGCAACATCCAAACATGGCTTAAAGCTCACAAGAATCAATTATGCATAATATAGGACCTTTTCAAATGTTCCTTTGATAAAGTGTCTTTTTTATTTTAATTTTAATTTTTTTAATTTTTTATTATATTTATTTCTTTATTTTTTATTTATTTTATTTTATTTTATTGACGTAACAACATGTACCTTGGTCATTTCACATATCCAGTTAAGGGATAGTTCCTATTGCCTTGACTGGAGGGTCGGAAGTCCAATTCTCACGCTAATTTAGTATAGTGCAAAAATAAATAAATAAAATAAAATAACAAATAACCCTGTCATATATATATAGGAAATGCATAGCTCTCACCATATACGTCCTTAAGCAAGAGTAGGAGCAGACACCATCTGTAAACCAAGTCTAAAACTGAACTACATCATTTCCACTGTAGTTCTAAACAAGGATTTATCTTTGGGAGGAGGACCCACATACTGAGGAGCTGCCCAAGTACCACCAGTACACATCTTACAGTTTGAGAGTCACTGTTATCTATACAAATGTTTCCATTGTGTAACTTTCTTTATCAACTACAGTATACATTATTTAGTTAACTTACTGCACTTTTTTTGTGGTGTCACCTTCAATTAAGCAGGAATCCCATTCATTTCAATGGAGAATTTAAGAAAGATTTTGCTGCTAAAATCTGATATGAAGTAGATTGATTTGTGTAAAATATTCAATGTTCATGTGCACCAACAAGTCACACTACACTGATTCTCTGGGAGGCTGTAAAATGGCTCTGTATTCTGTGTAGAACTTATTTGCTGTCAAGATCCGCAGCCCCATGCAAAGTAACAACCTGGATGATGATGGTGGAGCCCACGGCGACTTCAGGAATAAGGTCAATAGTCTGTTCATTGCTATTCACAAGCTGTCCCACTGTCCCACTCTCTTTGTGATGACTGGACCCTAGATGCCCCTCCTATGTCCCGATCTTGTGTGTGTCAAGTCAAGTCACATGTATTTGTATAGCATATAGGGCTGGGCAAAAAATCTTTTAAATTGATCTTTCGAATTTGAAGTTCAAATCGATTAGTTTGGTAGAAAATCAAATATTATTTTCGACATTCTCCCACTTTAGAACAATGCCATGCTGTGCTGACTGCTTTGAAATCAGTGAAGTCAAATTAACTGTTGGGGCTGCATGTTTAATGGAATAGTTTAATTTTCCTACATGGCCAGTGGGTTAAATATGATCACTGAATATAATCTTTTCAGTTGTGACCATTTTCTGTAGGCCTGATGCATACTTATAAACAACCACAGCTGACCAAAGAGCTGAACATAGAACAGTAAACCCCATTACTCAATACACAATAAAACAGCAAGGAAAACAAGATTAAGATAAAGATTCAGACAAAAAAATAAGAATAATTTAGCTATTATAAAATTGGAAGGTGCTGCAGCTTAGTCATTGGTAAACACACGTGCAAATAGATGTGTCTTTAGCAGATAAATGTACTAAAAGGGTAAAAAGTAAACGTATTTTGTGCAGATTTTGAGTTCTTATAAGGCTTCAAATGTAGTGATTTTGATAAAGATTTGTGCTTAATTTTGTTCAATAGAAACAACTGAATAGATCGCTTTTTCGTACATGGAAATTGTGTTTGCTAAAAATTATATTAAAGATAAACCCTCAGCCTTTTCAGGACATCTCAAACAATTACAAAAAAATAATTTTACTTTTCGGTCTTGTTCAAAAATGTTCTGGAGTAGAAAGTACATATATAAGTATCCACTTTATCCACTACAGACACCTAATATTTGTACTTAAGTATATTGCTACTTTATTACATTCCACCACTGAGAGTGAATCATTAATAAATGCCCCTCCTAAGCAGTTTGAGATGATTATAATAATGTATTCAATATTCAGAGCTCTTTTTTGGACACTCAAACACACTTTACATGAGTCCAAGATAAACATCCCTGTAAACTCCACCAGTCACACGCATGTTTCTATTTTGTTTACTCAAGAAGTTATAGGCTAAAAGAGCTTTGCAAACTATGGAAGCACAAAATAAGCATGTTAAAAAAAAAAAAAAAAAAAAAAAAGCTCCCAGCAAGACATGATTTAAAACAGTGAGGGAAGCTGTGCAAAATGTAGGTGTCAAGGTACAAGAGCTGGCGGGGTATAGCTCCAGTACTTTTTTTAAACTTTAATGAATACTCAAAGGAATGACAGGAACCAAGTAGCAAGTCAGATGAGGTAGCTCGCTGTGCCGCTGAAAAACAAGTGAAAAAAATCTTGTACACCTGAACAGCGTATTTACTGGAAAGTCAGAATTGAACTCTTAACATGTTGATAATAAGAAGTCCTATGTATATTTTAATAAGAAATCAATCCCGCTGTGTGCAGTAATGATGACTGTGGAAAGAGTGGGAGGGAAGAATACTATTAAACCTTGCGTGTAATGAATTTATAGATGTGGTGAAGCATAAACTGCGATTCCTCTCTTACCTTATGCATAGTGAGCATCCTAATACCGTGATGAGTTTATATGCTTAATAAGCTTCTCAGCGAACAACAAATAACACGCTAATGGACAATGAAAGGCTTTAAAATACTTGAACGAGACAAGTCAGGGATCATACAGGGCTACTTTAGTCCCAAACTCTCCTAAAAACTACTATTTGTATTATATCCAAACTGGTCCTAATAGTGCATTTGAGTGTAAACACTAAAATAAAGTGCGATTTTAACACATTATGCATTAAAAAAACACATATTAGCAAGTTTTAATGTGCGTGGGTTAAGGTTGAGTCGGGTCTCAACATTTGAACCCATTTTCGGGCCATGGGTCAGGTTGGATTTTAAATTGGGTCAGGCGGGTCACATCACTAGTATCTGGCTACTGCTTTCACATTTTTTTATAACCGTATTGGTAGGTTAAGGCAAGCATAAATGATTTTGTTTGTGTTAGCAGGATCCACTGGCTTCTCATTATGTGGTGAAGGATTTGGACACGCACTGGTATTTGAATTCTCCCAACACCTCCAGCTTAGAGGGTGGTAAGTCTTCCCTTCAATTCGTCCTCACGTTTGACGCTCATTTTTTACACAACAAACCGCCTTTTTACGAACACGCTTTGATGTTTGTGCGTTTAGTCGCGGCCACCTAAAATGTAGCCTCATGCCTTACACACATTTCCCGTGTTTTTTTGCATCCAATTTTCCTCGCTGGATCTTGGAATGATCTCGGAACGCTGCAAAGTGTGAGGTGAGTAATGTGTGCAGAGAAATGTGTGAGAGAAATCGATACATTACACAGAGGATCATTAGGATTGGGTTTAGTTTCATGTGCTTGTTTGGAGACTGTAGAGTTTTGTGTAGTGTGAGAAAGGCTCAGAACATGATCAACATTTTATTGAATGGTAATTAGTAGTCAGGTAAAAATCATTAAGTCGATAGTAAGTAACCTTCTGGAGGTGGAAAGCCAACTGCACGAATCCGTGGAAATGGAAAGTTACATATTTTTGTGGAGATACATGTTTTATGCCATACTCTGGAATAGCATGACCAAATGAACAATATTTCTATGGAAACATGCCAAATAAGAGTCAAATTTGTGAAGATGCAAGGCCACTCACAGCAAAGAGCCATGTTTTTCTGTGTTTTATTTGAGATTAAAAAAAAAAAAAAAAACCTGTATGTACTGTAAAATTGTTTGGTTGGAGTTTGAGTTTATTACACTAAAAAACATGCATCTTTACTCTGAGCAAGCTTGCCTCTTCACAAACATGACTTTTTTTTGGCCTGTAGAAGGGCCTCCTCCTGCGTCCTTCCATGGAAATGTTGTTGCTTTGGATATAATATGCACAGTATGGTATAAAACCTAATTGATCTTGATGAATTTTCCATGGAATTATAACATTTGACATAAAACCTCCAGGAAGGAACATACTGTACCTTTAAATATGAAGAGTTGGACATTTGGGCAGCAGGCAGGGAGAGTCAGAGCAGCACAAAACGGAACAGTTACATTTACTCCAGCAACATTTTGATGAAATTGTACTTGTCGTTTAAAACAGCCTCCCTCTGCCTTGTCACATCCTCTCAGTCTTTAACGCAATTTAAGACTAGACTGAAATCCCACCTCTTCTAATAGAATAACGCTACATTGACATGGTTTATATGGTAAATGGTCAGATTTTTATAAAGCTTTACATCAAGGAACCACTCACCCATTCACACACATTCATACACAACTCTATATCACATTTTGGAACAAACTAGCTAATTTGTGCTTATTAGAAACTCTCCAAACCAGCCCTACCCATGCCATACTTCCCCAATGGAAACACCTTACTTTATTTGTACCCTTCTCATTGTGTACTTCCCTGTTATCACTCACTACTCATGGCTTCAGTGGAGACACACAGGATGGCCACAGGAACATATACAAACATAATGGACGCTATTAGTGTCAGAGGAATGAGCCAACAGCTATAGTGCAGAGGCATGCGTCAGCGCCGTCCCTGGAGTCTGTAGATGGGTTCAACTAGTGTCGTACCCTCGTAATGACGTGTGGGTTGGAGGATGTAGAAAAATAGTTGATGCGCTACCAATTACTGAACGCCACAAATTTAAAGAGCCCATAGTATTACATTATGTTTTCTGATCTGTGTTATAATGTTTCCTCATCAAAAAACAGACCTGGAGTTGCGTTTTGTTTCATTCACACATGTTTAACACACAGACTTTGCATATTTACGCTGAGTTTTTCTCTCAAACAGAAAACACTGCACCTTGTGATGTCATGTGGCAATACTAGAAGTGCTCCACTGTGTTTTTAAACTTCATACACCTTCACTTGAGTCATTTGGATGATTTCTGCCCTGGAATTGCCGATTTCTGCTAAACTGAAGTTATAAGGTAGCTGTTAACTTGAAAACTACTGCTTCATGACATCACAAGGTGGAACAGAGCATTTTGCGCTTTGGAGTTGCAGACAGATTGACTGTTTTTGAGGAGGTAACAGCATTAAAACATGGCTTAAAGCTCACAAGAGTCAATTTTGTGCAATATAGAAGCTTTAATGTTTAACTGTGATTATGAGAAGAAATATTGTCTAGCACCATTATTGAAACCGTGAACTTAATGAGTTTTGTTTCATTAGAGGTAATAAATTGTACTATATTTGAAAGTATTCGTATTAACATTACAAGAAGAGCTTAGTGATTTCTGTCATTTTGATGGATCACGTTTTTTATACAATTTTATTTTGTGTTATTAAAAGTAGTAAGTGACTTTGAATATTCATTTCCTGAACATAATGAGTACACATTTTTACTCATTGATATTCCAAAGTCAGAACCATTCCAAAACCGCATGTTGATCTAGGTAGATAAGTGCTTTCTTATACATTGCTTAAATGTCCTATATTACACAAAATTGACTCTTGTGAGCTTTAAGCCGTGTTATAATGCTGTTACCTCCTCAAAAACATACGTGAAAATGTGTTTTGATTCATTCACACATGTCTGAGTGATCCGTTATTATTAGCCAGTCTACATCTCTAAAGCTCAAAATGCTCTGTTCCACCTTGTGATGTCATGTAGTGGTAGTTTGGAAGTTAGTTAGTGGAAGTTAACAGCTGCCTTTTACCTTTAACTCCATAGAGATGGACAATTCCGGGGCTGAAATCATCCAAATGATTCTAGTGAAGGTGTATAGAGTTTAAAAACACAGTGGAGAACTTCCTGTATTACCACATGGCATCACAAGGTGGAGTGTTTTCTGTTTGAGAGAAAAACCTAGCCTAAATATGCAGGGTTTTTTGTGTTTAACGTGTGTGAATGAAACAAAACACAACTCCAGGTATGTTTTTAATGAGGAAACGTTATAACAGAGATCAGAAAACGTAATGCAATATGGGGTTTTTTCGGTTTCAGAGAAGCCTAAATATGCGTGGTTTGTGCATTAGACATCTGTGCTTGGAATAAAATACAACTCTAGGCGTGTTTGTGATGAGGAAACAACATTATAACGTAGACCAGAAAACGGTGTAATATGGCTCTTTTAATAATCTCTACAGAGCTGTACTATAGGGCAGTAATGGCTCACCAAACCTAGAGTGGTACACCGATTAGAAGACTAACAGAAAGTCATTTGTATTACCGGTAACTATTTTGCCAAATACCACAATGAATGATTTCAATAATGATTCATGATAGAAAAATGTTGATTAGTCCTAATTAAGGCTTATTCTTTCAGTTTAATTATGTTAGCAAAGCCAGTTCTAATTAAATAAACTTTACATTTTGTTCATTTTTAGTACATTGTTCGAGCTACGCGGTCTGTAAACAATGAATATAATTAAAGCCACAGTTTCACCCACAGAATTTTTGAAAGAAAGTTGAGACCAAATCTCTGCTACTTTTTACACACCCACACAAGTTACCAAAAATGGCATTCTATATTTCAAGTACTATTTTCAGTTTTAAAATTATACACTGTCAAGTTTACTGTTCCCTGAAGCCCCATATTTGCAAGTACTCATGGAAGATGCTATCATAATGAATACATCTATAAATAAATAAATACACATTCACATGCACATACATAAATACATACATATATACATGCATTTAGGTCTCAAATTTTGGCCCAATGTTTTAATTAAAGGCCAATTAAAAGGCAATGCTCTCTCTAATAGTATACAGTATGTTAGATCATTATCTTCATTTGTGTGTACTGTACTTCATTACGATTTGTCAAGCGTGTACTGTACTTCATTACGATTCTTCAACTTCTTTTGGACATCTGCAGTTGCAATTAGTATGTAAGGACCACAAGCCTAGGAAAATATATAGTGAAATTAAAATTATTTTTAAAAACACTGCTATTGTGGAGTTTGATGAATGCATTTTTACTAAAAGGTGGGAAAATGCTGATATATTTTTAGAGGAAATATTTTAAAGGGACTGTACCTTATTTTTACCGTCTTAAAAATGTAACAAAACAAACAAAAAATGTTCATTTGAAAAGGTTTCCAAATGTATTCCTCACTTACCTTATGCGTTCCGAGCATCCTAATTATTCACAGTGAGGAGTTTATAAGCATTTTTCAAAACTCTCAGAGATGAGAGCAGCGTTTTGCCCCAAAGGTAATGCCAATGAAGCCAAGACAACAACCACTAGCATTCTAACATGCACTTCCTGATTTTTGGACAATAAAAAGCTTACTAATTAGACGTAGACAGCACTCAATGGACTTATTTTGACCTCAAGAGCTACTAATACAATACATCTGTACTGGGGCAAGAAAAACTTTGCTCAAATACATGGGAACAGGCCCTTTAACATGGCTGAAAAAATAAAAAAACAACTCTGTAACACGTCCGTCTTATAATAGGCTTTCTCTATAACCATGTAATTGATACATTAATTTGCTATAAAGTGCATATAAAAGCATTTCCCTTTCTGTGAATAAACTTGCTGATTGCGCTTGAGTCATAATTAAAGAAGTCATTTGTCATCTTCAAGCTATTTGTCTAAGTGTCTCATATCCACATCCACATTTACCTCAAAAGTCCCTGGGGTGCTTGGCTAATTCCATACATAGTGCACACATGTAATTAACCAAGCTCGGTATCCTGCAAATGAATGTACTCTCACATGGAACCGATTTATTAAAAGAACAATTATACTTAGTGCAGACGCCATTGTCCTTTGTGCTTAACAAGTGTAGTCAAGGAATAATGAAAATGAATGTGCTTTATCATCAGCTAAGGTCTTTATTAGAGGGACAATGGGTATAGGTCTACAAAATCACTTGGTTGGAAATGAAATTAGTGTTAGTGCTTGCTACTTACTCTATATCAGAAAAATATTTGGCACCAATCCAAGTTCCTTTGTTCAATAAATTTGACAAAAACATACATGCTGATTGTACATTCTCTAATCGCATTCTAATTGCAAGTCCAATTGGCCACAAGTAGTCAAAGAATTGTTTAAAATTATGTTTTTAAGACAGTAAAAATAAGGTACAGTGCCTTTAAAAGGTTCCCTCAAAAAACATACCAGGATTTTCACAAGTTTTAGTAAAAATGCATTCATCAAACTCCACAGCAGCAGTGTTTTTAAAAATCATTTTAGTTTCTCTATTGACCTTATTATGTCCCACCTACTTTTGTCATAAATGCAACTAAACTGGACTTTCTTTGTGGTGGCACTTTCAGTTAAGTAGGTTATCCATTAATTTCAATCAAGAATTTAAGGAAAGTTTTGCTGCTAAAATCTGATATAAAGTAAGTTGGTTTGTGTAAAATGTTCAGTGTTCATGTTGCCAACAAGTCAACACTGCACTGATTCTCTGGGGGGCTTTAAAACAGCTCTGTATAGAACTTACTTGCAAGTCCACATGTGAAAAAGTAGCAGAAGGGACATATTGAAATTATGAGACATAATGAATTGTCATATTGTTAAATGTATTCAAGTGGAAAGAGAGTGGCTTAGTGGTCAGAACATTCACCCACCAACCTTAAGGTACACACATATGAAATGTGTTGAATATGATGCATGAGTGACTGGTGGTGGTCAGGGGGCTTGAGAACACAAATATAAACAATATGACAATCTGTAGTTTTCCTACTGGAGTGAGGGAAATGTCAGTTTAACCTACGACAGTTAAGTATGAACTTGAAGAAGAACTCGAAAAAGAAGAACTCGTAGAATAAGAACTCAAAGAACTTGATTAAGAAGAATTGGAAGAAGAAGAGGAACTCGAAGAAGAATTTGAAGAAGGACTCAGAGGAGAATAAGAAGAACTTGAAGGAGAAGAACTTGAAGAAGAGGAACTCGAAGAACTCAAAAAAGACAAACTCAAAGAAGACCAACTCGAAAAAGAAATACTTGAAAAAAGAAGAACTCAAAGAAGAAAAAGAACCCGAAAAAGAAGAACTTGAAGAAGAAGAACTCTAAGAAGAGGAAGAACTCAAAGAAGAACTCAAAGAAGTCCAGAATGATATCTATTTTTTTTACAGTCACCATTCTATCTGTCATGCCTCGAGCTACAACCAAACATGATTGTGCAATCAGATTTTTTTTTTTTTCTTTCCCAGGGACTCATGTGAAATGGAAGAGCTCATTGGTCACCTGTCATTTTGAACAAAATTGTTTTAATGGTAATTTACCATTACCAGGAGCGGTGTGAATGAATAATCCAATGTAAAACATCTTTAAATCAAATTATTATTAGAGATCGACTGATATGGGTTTTTTTCATGTCCAATCCTGATACTGATTGTTTAGAATCCAGAGCAACCAATGGCCGATAAGCTCTAACGATATTTTGGGGTCGATATGTAAGGCCGATTTTGATTATTTTCCCCAAATCAATTGTAAGTAAAATGTACTACAAACTCACCCACAGACATTTTTTTTACCACAAACTTTTAAGAGAGCTATAGTCATGTTTTTTGCAGTTATCGCTTTATATGTATTTTTTAGGTGGCAGGTCGGCCAAAACAAAATCGGCCTGTGCTGGAGATAAAGCTGATACGCTAAAAAGTGCGAATATCAGCCCTATATATTGGCCAACCTATATGTCGGCCTATATACAATACAAGCATTGATGTTGTTTTCCTCCAAACTAATTAATGTTTGAAACTAAGCACAGTAAGACTCCACTAATTATTTCACTTCTTCATCTATACAGCGGATTGAGTTTAAGGAAAACATCGAAGCAAATGTATTTTGTGTACTTTCAATAGGCTTCAAAACAACTTCACTGCCAATCAAAATCCATGAATACGCCTGCTGCTCTGTGTTCTCAACTGAATTCACTGAAAGACATGACCTCCAAGTTCGAAATGTAAAGTTATTTTGTTCAAGTCATAGAAAGTTGAGGCTGCAAACATTCACTCCGGCTGGCTGGGAGAGAGTTTGAGCTCTACCGACTGGAGCACTGCACCTGAATAAGACGCAATGCAGCAAAGTAGTAAACAACAGTGACAGTGATGGAGAGGCAGCTTTGAGTGAGCTGATGACACTGTACCGCGGGCACTACAACACTCCTGCACCCACCCACCCACAAGACGTTTTATTACTGCAGCTGAATGGGACCGAGACAATGGGAGAATATTCCCCAAATGTTAGGCTACTTCACACTGGTTAAAGACGACCTATTACGCAAATTTGACTTTTCAGAGCTTTTAACCATGGTATGATTGTTTTCCCGTCTCACTTACACACTTGAAGTTGTATTTAGAGTGATTCCCGAATGTTTGTTAAGAATATTTACTTTCCTAAGATGTCAATGATCTAATCTACTCCCATTTTCACCCCTAGTACATGTCCTGTACTTACTTCGTTCTCCAATTAAATTTTCTTAATCTGTGATGTAGGATTCGGCAGTGTTATGTATCAATTTTGGCACAAATGAAAACAAAAGAAAAAAATGATGCCCCTGACGTGATCTGCAGATATCCGTAGGAGAGTCTGACAGCATGGTCCAGCAGAGGGCCACTGTGTTGTCCTGACATTTACGGCAATGTCGGCTCTCATTGGGCTCCGCATTTTTCCAACTAGGAAGTCAGCAGACTTGTTTCTTTTATTATGTCGTTTTAGATCAATATTACGACTTAAAATGTCCAAAATATAACAGAATCATCCTCAGGTGTCATAGATTGTAACTATATAACAGACAAAAGCACAATATGTCATCATTAAGTGAGATTTTTCTGTTGGTATAATGAAGAGGACCGACCTCCTTTAATCTTTTATATGCTTTCTTAATCTTAAATACATTTTGTATCGATGCATAAAATGTCACTTTATTTGAAATTATGGGTGACCATGCATCACTTAAAAAAAAAAAAAACTGATCATGTTAGGTTCTGGCTTGAGACGTGACGCAGAGTTTGGTGGATTTGCCTGTTAACCACTTTGATCCTCTGTACGAATTCACGGAGATAGCTACGAATTTGAGGACTCGGTGGAATAGCGCTCTTTGTGATTATTTTTGGGGCTCTTTCATGTCTGTGTGGTCAGTGCAATTATGCAGATTGTTATTTATAACTCTTAAAATATGAAGTTTTGGAGCTGGCTGCAGCCCAATTAAGTAGCCGACATATTCAATACTTTGTCGCCTATAATGAACTTCAGCCAATTATATCAGCTGGACAGTGGCACCTGTTGCCTAGTGACAGCTACTCAATGGTAGAAATAGCAGAGGACACCAACATGGACTTTGTGGAAACTTTGTCATTCATCATCATCGCTTCAATGACTTCAATCGTCTTCTTACCCTCAGCTCACTCTGAATACACCACACAAACAGGATTTAAAGTGGAACTAAACCCTAAATGAACTTTCTTACTCTAGTGTTTTAATAACATTATCTACTGTTCCTAGTCTCTTTTTTTGGCAATTTTAGTGCAAACTGGGTAAAATTGCCGCTTTGCATTCAAAAAACAGTACAAAACTGACTGAGTACTGCCTCCAGTGGCCCCTGTAATTTCAAGTACTACATGACTGCCCTGATTATAGTCACTTGGGAAGTACCTGCAGGACTAAAGAAAAAAAAGTGAGGGAGGAGGAGGAATAAGGAATGCATATTGGTCTAACAGGTATCAACGCCGCTGCAGCTAGGTGTTTGTCATCAGAAGCACGATTTTTACCAAAAAGCTGCAGATTTACCTAGTTTGCACTAAAATTGACTTTAAAAAAAATGACTAGGAACAGTAGACAGTACTATTAAAAGATCATACACACAGTTTAGTCGCAAAAAACTTGACACAGAACTAGCGTAAATTCAGCCTGGAAGACCTAACTCCGATGTACTCACCGCTTCTTCAGAATTTACCTGTTCCTCAGCCTTTATCACCTCCTCTTAGTATGCCTCCCTGCTGCTCACGGCACCTCCTTTTCATCCAATCAGTGCCCACTTTGCCCAATTTAAACCCCTAAATGCACAGCCGCTTCAGTTTGAGCTGTGCCCCACCTCCTCCTCAGCATCCCCTTGGCTTCTCATCATCTCATCGTCGCTTACCTTGCTTCAGCCTCACCTCGACCACCTCCAGTACCACCTCCGATGTCCAAACTGAATTAATGTTTAGTTCAACTTTAAGGACTTAAGAATACATGTAAAGAGCTGGCTCATGCCTCCTTGTAACTTTGTTTTGATCCACATTCTGTTTCCGGTCAAGTGGCGTGTTCATAGTTTTCCATGTGTAGCAAATATTAGGGCTACATTTTAAAATTATCTTAATAACTCCAAGCTATTTTGTCTCTCTGATGCGCAGCACAAGTAGCGTCTCTCATAAGCGATTATTTGCTGTGGCACTCCTCATGTTTGTGATTTCAGTGTGATTCTGCTACTATTACTGTGACTATGGGCGACAGTCGCTCAGTGGGCGACAGTAGTCAAGTTGGTAGAGTGTTCGTCCACTGACCCACAGGTTGGCGGTGCGATTCCAGCTCCCACACGTGAATCATGAGTTGTTTTGTTATGTCCTTTGGCAAGACACTTAACCCACCTCGCCCCCAGTCCCTGCAATTGTCTGTGTCAGTGGATTCCTTGATGTAAAGTGCTTCGAGTGCCTTGAAAGTGGAAAAAAAATGCTTCATAAAAAAGTGAGCATTTACTATTTGTCAGGTGTCAGCCCCAAAACCTCACACTGTAAGTTTCCCAACAGTCACTAGTCTAAAAGAAAAGTTTGAGACGTGCCACAACGCATTTACATCAATTTTCAGCAACAATATCAAACCCTGCTATGTGATCTCTTCCAACAAGACAAGTCGATGTATGAGATTCACTTAAACTTACATTTGCAATTCAAAATGGCTTTAACAGCTTGACAAACAAACATCCACACATCCCAGAGAACCACAGCAACACCTAAAGCTTTACATCCTCTAGGTTTATGTATTAGCAAGTCATTAAAGTACCCTACTGTTTTGGTCGTGTGCTCCAGGGGGGACTGTGGGTAACAGCAGTGGGGAGATGGGACGCGCCGGAGGCAGAGATGGGCACGGGTTCAGCGTTTACCTATATGTTTGCTTTATACCGGTCCACGCTGTACACGCTGAGAGGAAAAGGATATCTGCATGTTATTACAGCAGTGTGATGGTGGGGAGTACAGTGTCGTGTGCGAGTGCCCGCTGGGAGCTGCTGCCTCACTTGTATGTTTATATGTGGCACAGGAGCCATAACACTCCAGGTTAGTAATGTCCTTTTTATGTGTTTGAAAATAGAATGCTAATACTATACAGACAGATGCGCTAATGTATCCAGTTTTCTTGCAGTGTCGGCTAAGTCTAAGGCTAATGTCTTGTCTCTTTCATCTACATTATTATTCTTTTTTTTTTGTGTTGATAAGGAAAATGAAAATTCCATTGATGTAGATGAAAAGCTTTGCCACTTAAGAGGAACCTTGGATAGAGATGCTGCTCTTATGTGTCAAGAAAAGGCAGCTGAGGTGTCTCACATTTGTTTGATTGATGCGTTTATAATGAGGCGTTCTGGGTAAAATGGGAGATGAGACCCCAGGGGAAGTCGTAGGGATATGCCAGAGGAGCTGTTATGGACCAGTACTGTTGTTTTGGCCTTGCCTCCGTTTACGCAGATCCACCCACCAAGATCCACCCAGCCTGGGGAATAAAAGCCCGGAGTCGCCACTACATCGTGACCAGTGAGGTCCTCAGCTGCAGCAATTTGTTTAGTTATTTAGTTTATTTTTGTATTATCTAGTTGTTTAATTTGTACCCATGTTTGACCATTAATTTGTAAGAATAAAATCTGCTTTATCTTTTTTTTTTTTTTAACCACATCGCCACGCTCCCGTTTTGTTCTATCCCCAGCTTTAGCATCATTTCGTTACGTTCCGCCACCCCTGGACCAAGCGGCACGTAACAGGAACCTTGTTGCACTGGACTTAAAATAGTTTCATAGGCAGTATAAAAGTTATAGAACCCCACTGCCTTCACCTGGTATTCTCATCCGTCTCTCGTCCAAATATCAACCAGACCTAACCCACTTTGCCTGTGAAATCAGACGAGGTGATATGTAATTCTTAAAGGACATACATACAGCGCTAGATATCATGAATTTTATCTTTTATCTTCTTTTTTTTTTGTAAGGAATTTTGGCTCAGCATCAGAGTGCACTAATCTCAAATATTTGACAACCTTTCCCCCTGGAGTACAGTTTAACAATTTATTTGGATTATTCATCTCAATATTCCAATGTAATGGTCTAATGGCAATTATGTCATTTTTCAAGAACGGCTTGTCTGTAGAAATTACAAGCAATATAAAAAGCAGAATGTCCGTTCTTTTTCACCCTGTGTGTTAAACTCCCCAATAAATGTTTAAAACACTGCCATTCTCACCCAGAAGTTCTAGAACAAACTTTATTTGACAGAAAGTGATGTCTTCTTCAAGGACACGGTGGACTACTTCAGACAATATAGAGATCTTAACAGCATTGTTCAAATATTAACTGCCAGATTAAAGTGAATAGAAGTATACTCAATATCCTTTCAGCGAAACGTGTTAGTCAGCAGTATGCTAATGTTAAACAATCCAAGCCACAGTTTGGGATCGGGCCAATACAAGAACATGCCAGTGAATTACAAGGAACAAAATGATATGCTTAACAATTAGGTCAATTTGTTTCCTCTTGGCAGGCAATTCATTATGTGGTCATGCAATAAAATACAAGTAATTCCGTGATGGTATTTGCAGCTGGCTTTGTAAAATTTTAACATGCATTCCGCATTTCTGGCTAGATTGGGATACTACTTGTACAAACCACTAAAACATACACAAACCTGGAAGCACCTTTAAATGGAATGTACCTGATTGCAACTGTCTTTTAGCATTTAGAACATCCAAATTATCCCACAGATGTATGCTGTTTTTGTGTCCTTGGGCAAGACTTGACCCTCCTTTGCCCCCAGTGTCTGCATACATTGGTATAAGCGCTTTGTGTACCTTGAAGATGGAAAAGTATTATATAAAATCTGTCCGTTTTAATCAGCTTAGGATGACTCTCTACGACCTGTGCGTAATTCTGCCATGACGGTAAAGCTAACAACACATAGCATCCTGATGATTGAAGAATGAAAGCTGTGTAATTACATGTAGACAGCGCGCAGCAAACTTATTTTGACCTCAAGGGCCATTACAACTTGATGTGAAACTGCTAAACTTCAAGATACAAATACCCAACACTTGAATCCCGTGTTATCTGTCACTTATTTCTGTCACTTGTTCTGCTCGTGAAACCTTTACAGAGAAACTATTTCCAGGCCAGAGACAGCAGCAACAACTCAACCCTGACAGGACAGTTGAGGACTAAATAAAGTGTTTTGATAGTGTTAATCAGAATAAATAATACAATTCCTAGACAAATTAGAAAACAAAATGACATTTGAAGTCATATGTTAAACTCCCAATACCTAATTTCCCAGTCAGAAAAAGAGGTTGAAGTTGATATTTAAACTCTTACGTGCATTAGTCTTTTTAAACATTATATAGTGATGATGATTCTTCTGGGTTTGCAGCTGATGAGTTTTTTGGTAATTAGATGCATACAGTGTGTCACAAAGTTCTGCCTTTAAAATAATGATACCACTGCTTTACTTTACTTTTACCTTAATAGTCTGAGTATATAACCCTTCTGCTTAATTATGTCGTTGGGGTGATCCCTCTCTCCCTCCAAGAGCGCTCTATGGTAGAATAGGCTTCACAGGTAGTGATCTGGACAATGTTGAGACACGCGGAGTCATTTTCAGTCTGAACTAGTCTGAGGAGATTGAATTTATACTGCCCAGAGGAGCACGGGCAGATGACAAGAATGCCCTACTATATTTTTAAACCTTTTCAACTACATTATGCACCAATTAAAAATAATAAAGTAGGCCTATGCATTGGCGTTTCATTTTATCTTTAATTCTGAAACATTGATTTTTAATAATCTTACTTTAGATGGACATTTTGAAGTAAGTAAAGTTGTTGACTGTTTTACCCTGAGCGGTCTTTCTGCTGAACTTGTTGAGACTACAGCCTCTTTATATTTCGTCTCTCTCTGCATGTCCAGATTGAACATTTGTATTTGGATGTTTTGTCTGTCCTCCCTGTGGCTCTGTCTGTCTCCTCTCGGACACCCACTGTGCCATGTCCTCTCTGCTGCGCTCACACGTCCAGGCTCAAGCTTTTAAAGTGACCTTTTCATTAATCAGGCTAAACTGACCTGCTATGATTTTTCAGTACATTTTTTTTTTCAATAACCTATGTTATACCATGATCAGGGAGAATTCTAATGCCCTAACTAATAATTCTAACTGCACTTTGGCCTCATTCATAATGGTCTCTTTAAAAATTATAAATTCCACTTGAAGAAGATGCTAAGAGAACCCTGTGTCAGATTCACAACACGTTCTTAAAGAGAAACATTCATTGAAATAAGGAAGTGCTTTCATTGTATTTATCACACTTTCTGCGAGTAGTGGAACTGCGATAAATAACAGGGGCTGGGGGTGCATTAGAGTGCGCTCTGGTCATGGGGGGCGGTGGGTGGCCCATATGGAGAGCACTGGGGCTGGGACAGGCAGAGGCTGTCACTGCAATCTGTAAAGTCTGTTAGACCAAATAGACCACATGCTCTACAAATCTCCTCATAAATGTTAATGGATCACATAGTAATATTTTTAGAAGAAATTATATATATACACTGTATATCTTAAACTCATGATGAAATTAGACTTTTGTGTAGCATTATCAGAGTAATAATATTCTAAATCAACTGAATTTCTGTTCTTACACAAGTACATTTTCAGTTAGAAAAGAAAACATTTTGTGAATGCCAAAAATGTTCATAAGAAGGCCTTCAGTACAAATGTGTTCTTAAGAATGCTTCGTGAATGAGGCCCTTGATTGTATTGATTCTCAGCAGTGTAAACATATTTATGTCTCTGTTTATGGATGCTCCAATCCTCCTCTTCATTTGATCAATCATTCAATGCCGCTGGAGCAACTTGTTAGAAGCAGGACTCATCTGTGATCCTGAACAAGGCTTGGTCAGGACTTCCTTGGAGGATTTTTTCTAATGAGCTTTTTTTTTTTTCTTTTTTTTTAATTGATTGGCCAAACCAAAGTGTAAACCCACCCAGACACCGTGAAAACACAAATAGTCCACATAGAAAGACTCACTCAGCCCCGGAGTCAAAGCCGGACCTTCTTTGCTGTGAAGCATGAAGCATCCATTCGCCACTGAAACTTTTCTCTTTCCCTATGCATCTAAAAAAATCCAAAATCTTACCCTTCTCCTCACTTAAAAAAAACCTTCTCTGTATATCTGACCCAGATCCAGGCTCAAGATCAGAGAAGGTTCTAGGTGAAATGCTCACAACTTTAGGATGTGAAACCATCTTTAACACCTCTTCAGAATGTACACTTAAGGGCTGACTTAAAAAGGGGTCAAGTGCATTCAAACTAGCTTGAGAAATCTACACTGACCTTGGGTCAGAGCTTTAATAGTGAATATCTGGGCTGGTCACATTTCAGTGTATTTAGCTTTCTTTGATAGTCAGAGCTGCTCTGCTCTCTTAATAGTGACAGCTCAATTTATCAGCAGGGAGCACAAAGAAAGAACCCTGATTACATCAGAGAACACACACTGTGTGCTCTTGAAATATAGGAGGGACCACAATCAGTGTTCATCGTTTTACTGAATATTTGATATGACCCTATCCACATTTTTTTTTTCATCCTTATATGTACCATCCTTTTTGTGCCTAATTGTCTCCTCAGGGAAATTTGATGGTCTGGTTCCTGTCCCCTCTGCATGGGGTCAGGACCTGGATCTCAGTCAGGAGTGCGGAGTTGGAGGATTAGCCTGCCCTATTTTACCTGTTAGCCTGATACTGGTGACTTTCTATAATCTGAAAACAGTCAGTATCTTATATAGATCCAACTGTTCCAATTCAAATTCTGCTTTGGCTTGTCATATTATAATACTACTTTAAATGAACACAAATTAATATTACATTTTTTTTAACCTGGGCTCAAGGTGAAAGTGGCGACCCAAATGGGAAACTCATTCTGCTTTGTGGTAGGATAATTCTCCTGAGAACCAAAACCAAATTACAGCATAAACAACGTAGCCACCATGTCCAGTATTTTCGTAATTATGAATAAATCAGAGCTACAATTCAGTAAAAGTAACTGTTGATTTGGACATGTTTATGTTATGTAATGTTGATGTCATTTTAAATCAGTACTTACTTACTTTTAAATCCTTAAAAGTTGTGGTTTTGTATATATTTTTTTCTTTCTTTGTGCTCTTTGGTGAGATATAAGGCGTATATCAGCTGTAGCGTTTGCATGGATTGAATTTGGTTTGGGTTGATTCAGCACTGACAAAACACTATGATCACTTTGAAAACCTTATTCAGAATAACAGCACTGAATCCAACTGAATTTTACCAATTTTCCCATTCAGTTCTCTCAAAAGAAAAGGCTATTTTCTCTTGCTGCTCGTGCATATCTCAGCGATGGATTCTTGTCAGCATGACAAACTGCCCCATCTGTGTCATTCCAATCTAATTTTGATACCCGTGACACATGCCACACTTTTATAACCTGCTGCAGAGACAAACCATGGATCATTTCTCCAACTTTGGCAATGAACGGGCATACTTGGCAACTGAGTGAAATATAAACTATTCACAATCCATTTCCTGCTGAGGAGGTCTGGTTATACGATCAATTATGAAAAGGATTGCTTCTGTGAAATAGTTTTATGTACTTGGATAGTTTGGGGCTTTTTGGTCATTTCAATGGATAATAACATATTTTGTCAATAATCCATATGTTTCTGCGGAAATTTCAGTAGTTTCATTGCCAGTAATAGAAGCAATATTAGTTGATGGGATGCAGTCAGCAACAGAAGACTGCCAACTGTGTCATTGGGTATGGCAATTCACTCACAGTACTCTCTTTAGTCTGTGGCAAAGGGGACAGGAAGAATATTAACTCTAAGTAGTGTTAAATGGACCAAAATTATTGGAAAATACATTTGAAGTGTATTCCACCTGGTTCCACAAATCGAAGGTACACTCTGCTGTCCCCGTTGGGAAGTTTGTCTTCTACATTTGACCCATCCTTCAAAGCCGCTGGGGTATCCTGTCTTGGCCAGCCAGAACCACATGCTTTGACAAAACTTAACTAAGACGAGTGGATTTAGAACTGTATCTTGTCTCCCCAATTCCAGGGGGCGTGATTGACAGGTGATTAGAGAGATGCATGGTCTGTTCCTGTCAAAACAAACATCGTGGTTCAGACATAAAAAGAAGAAAAATAACACAGAGGGCTGAGAAACAGCACTGGTTTCTGTGGAATCAACAATCAAAGCACCAAACTTTTTTTTTTTTTTTTCCCCCTCAGGTAAAAAATAATAATGATAATAATAATTTTGCTCTGAATATGATGAGAATTTTTGGGAGGAGGTGACACTCTTCTTAATTTCAACAGAATATAGAAGGGTGCCAGAGAAACATGCACACTCGACACAGAAAGGGAGTCAAACCTAGAGATTCAGCATGGATTAAAATAGTTTAGATCTTTATTTGAGTAGTTTAGACTAGTTAAAAAGGTACATTATGTAACTTTTCTATTGGAAGGTACGCCACCTGCTTGGCTCTATAAAGATGTTATCACTTTGCCATAAAGATTCTATATTACGCAAAGTGGACTGTGAGGTTTAAGACATTTTACAATGTTGTTACCACCTCAAATTTCATTCACACATGCTTGATTACTTCTTTATCATTAGTCTGTCTACACCTCCTAAGCTCAAAATGCTCTGTTCCACCTTGTGATGTCATTAGGCAGTAGTTTTCAAGCTACCTTTTACCTTTTGTTCAGTAGAGATTGGAAATTCCAGGGCTGAAATCATCCAAATGATTCTAGTGAAGGTGTGTGGAGTTTAAAAACACAGTTGAGCACTTCCTGTATTACCACATGATGACATCACAAGGTGGAACAGAGTGTTTTCAATATAGTAATATAGAGTAATAGAGTAATATGGGCCGTTTAACCTTATATATATATTTTTTTTTCTTATGTATTGTGAAGCAAACTTTATTTCTACCTCTAAATTCCTGAAAAAAATGTATAAAAAATAAATACATAAAAATAATAATAATAATTACATGATAAATAAATAATAATAAATAATAATGTTTGTAAAAATGTACTATATATTCCCAGACATATGAACAATTTTTGGCAGAACCGTGAGTCGAGCCACATTTGAATTATAGCCGTTCCTGTTTTTCTGTTTTTCTGTTAGTCGAGCATTGTATTGCCGTCTGAAAGCCATATGGTTAAAGTTGAAAACATATTCTTTCTTTGCAAACACCTGTCTAAAATAAACGAATAAGTCACGGTGAATAATACTGTTTGCAGGTGTAATCTATGGAGGCATAAAAGGCAACAGCTGTTTTTATCACTCTATTAATCCCAGAGATTGCCTGTGCAAATGGTGTGAAGGCACAAATATGTTGAATAGGCTATTACGGCAATGTTTTCAAACTTTTGATTGAATGTTAGTCCATTTGAGTGCAGTGTCTTTGTTCGGCGGTGTGCGTTGGGGTAGGCTTTTGTCTGAGTTATTAGCTTTTAATACGTAGCATAAATCCATTTGCACAGTGTGGTATGGGCATGTGCCGCTGAGTCTCTCCACCTCTGCCAAGGCGATGCAGTTAAGAACGTGACAGGGCATTACTGAATAAAAGGTTGACAAAGCTCCATTGAATAAGGTCTTTAGCGCCGACTGCATTATTGCGGATTCATTTATGCCGTTTGCATTTAAATACAGCAATATGAATCAAAACTAAGTAGTAATGGGACTTTTGGCTCTTTTATGGGATCCGAATCTTTTGTATCCATTCATTTCAAAGAGTCGTTCAAAAGACTGTCTCTTTTACTATTTGTTTATACGACGAAAGCCAGTGTGAGAACTTATTTTAACAACAGACTAATCAGAGAGAGAAATGACCGAGGTTTAAATGTGTTTAAACTGGTTCAAACTGAGAGTGGGACTGTGTTTACCTTTTCAAATGATGCATAATCGAAAACTATAATAATCATAATTTTAGAACTACGTGTTAATATGATGCTAAATGTTGTTTTGTTCACAGAGCTCTCTCTTGTGTCACCTGTTCTGCTTCTGTGCTGATTCTTGTGCAGGTTCAGTGTAAATCAGTGTAAAAATGCATACAAATTACAAAGCAAAAGATTGAAAAGGATGAAATTCTGAACTGTTCACGTCAAACAACCGTTCAAACCGTTAAAACTTTGCATTTTTCAGTGACTGCTTGGATTGTGCTATTAAAGATATAATTTTGATTCCTAAAATACTGTATATTGATTCATTAAACATGGGGTATTTTACTTCTATGGGGTATTAATTGGTAACCCATAACATATTTATATCACCATGTTACCTTTTATTGTTTTGAAAATGCTATATATGCCGAAAACAACACGTTTTGTAAGTTTCACTTTTGTTTCTGACGCTCTGAGTCTCCCCTCTCTTTGCTCTCTGCTCACTCCCCCTTCAGAGCGCTACCACAACACAATGAGAGTGCATCCTGCTAATGAAGCTACTGCACATCGCAACAGGTTTGTCAAATTGTCATCAAGTTGCTGTGTGGTTTTGTATCATGCTTTTGTATGTTTATGGATAATTTTCGCGTGGGAGCATGGATGGCATAAGCTTGTGGGCTGAGCATTGCACAGAATCTTACAGCTAACTTTGAGGAGGGTTTGAATAGGGCCTGGGAGAGATCGCTAAATGGCTTAAACATGCAGGGATGACATGTAAAACCTCTACAGGCATGTTTTTGATGAAGGAACAAGGTTATAACATGGTAGAAGAAAGTCTTTGCAAAATACACGGGGCTAAGGGCTCTGTAGCTTCAAAAAAAAAAAAAAGTAAGTAATTCATGTCCAGATTTTGTTTTGAATAGCAAGTCTTAGAAATACCATATAATAAATAGAGGTAAAATATATCTCTTGCCCCCCATCTGAAAGTATGACATCACATTTTAGAATCAGAAAACCACCAATAACTAATAAGTAATTAATGGACATATTAAACAAATACACAAAAATACTTCATCACATAATTAAGTTTCCGTTGTTTACCCGTACTGTTGTTTTATTGCTGGGTAACTACTCATCTGGCATAAAAACCTCCTAAATCCTTGAACTGTGTTGTCAAATTGTGTGATTAAATGGGATAAACAGAAGAAAAAAAATATGGTTATGAGTGTGTTTTTAGAAATGTTGGAATCTTGATGATATGCTCAAAAAATCTACTACTACTAATAAGAATAATAAGAATAAGAAGAATGAATACAAGGCCATTTTTTTGTAAGTCACAAACCTCGGGCTGACTCCTCTGTCTGAGCGGTTTTAAACTCCACTCGATGGTTCTGACCAGATCCCAAGGGAGGCTGGACACATGGAGTTAGATGAGACATGTCTCTGCTCCTATTGCCAAGGTGGGCAGGCTGGTCCCTGGGGGAGTACTCTGCCACTGGCCTGCCAAATATGCTGGTGCTTGGGCTGTTGTGTAGGCAATGAGTTATGAGCTGGCCCCAAAATAGGTAAGTGTTTCAAATGGCTTGGGAACCCTTCTGTACTACTCATATATACAAAATACAAGTTATTCAGATGTATTTTTTTAAGTGGCTGTACTTGATTTTTTTCCATGTGGTTGAGAAAAAAAAAGTTGGCTGATTGCTGTCTGCATCTAATTATAAAACATTTTACTGTCAATGAACAAGGAAGTGCACAGTTAGCATGACAGTTGATTTTAGCATTTCTGTGACATCAAAACTCCACTCTGACCTTTAAATGTTGTAAAATGCGCTTATAAACTCTTTGCGCTGAGTAAGTAGGTTGTGTTACATAAGTGAGGAATAACTTTGGACCGGTGCAAACTGTTTAAAATGAACCAGAGGTGGGAGAAGTATTCAGTTTTGTTGCTTAAGTAAAAGTACAAATACTGGTGATGGATTCAAAATATATATTCAAGTTATATGATGTTATCTCACTGTTCATTTTAAAGGTACTGTAGGTACTGTACTGTAACTGTAGTTACTATAATCATTATATTCATTTCAACTATGTAAACTATGTAATCTGCACTAATGTTTGTTCTTGAGTCTTGCAGAAGTTATCTTTTGAAAGTTGCAGGATCCCACAGGAAGAAGGTCACTGTGAATGTGTGAAACAGAAACATCTTGGGAATGACCTTTGGAGATGCGAAAACAAAATGTATTTCTCTGTGAATCTTATCATATGTTTTTATTTTGTTATGTAAACTATGTCCCCCATCCCTTGAGAATGCATTTGTAACCAGGGTCCCTAGCTAAATAAAAGGAGGAGAAAGACGGTGGAGACTTCAGAAAGGAGTGAGGTTGTAAACTGAAGGTTTTGCCTCCCCGCTCTTTCTCCTCAATATTGAGACAAAATAATCTCTCTTGTCTTCTCTTCTCTTTTGAACTGTAATATAGGTTAAAAAGGTGAACCTATCAACTTGGTCCTTCGAGCCGGATCCCAATATACCGGAGGACTCCAGCGGGTGTCGGAGACCCAGGAGAGACTGTGGCCACAGCATCCGAGACCTTTTCCAGGACTGGTTTTCTTCGATATCTTTTGGAGTCTAAAGGTTGACGGGATACCGAGGGAGAGAGACGAGACGAGTGAGTAAGTCTTGCTTTAAAAAAACGGTATGACTGGGGGTCATGCGCGTAGAAAAACCCTAATTATCCTAGGCTCCAATTAGGTACTAAAACCTACTAATACTAATAGTAGTAGTAGTACTAGGGACGGATACGGAGTCCCGTTACCGGGTAAAATAGTGATATTTTACTGGCTGGTACAAAACCGTGATAAGAGGGACGGATGCGGAGTCCCGTTACCGGGTAAAATAGTGACATTTTACTGGCTGGTACAAAACCGTGGGAAGTAAATAAAAAGCAAGGGTGTGTGTGAGAGAGAGACGTGTGAGTGGAGATTCTGAACCACTAGGTGACGAATCTCATACCAAAAAGGTTGGGGAAATACGGTGTATTTCTGTGGATGCAGAGGCAAGATCTCTCCGCCTGCTGAGGCTAAAGTGAGAGATACCACACTAATCACTCGTACCAACCTGTTGTTGTTGTATTCCAGCGATAGAGACCTCCCTAGGAGTTAAAAGCTGGACTAAATTTGAGGAAATAAAAATGGGAAATAAAACTACAAAATTGACACCAAAAGATAGACTAAAAGTAAAAGACTAGAAAGCCGTGCACGCAAAATATCCTGAAAAATGTACACAGTTAGATTTGTGGGTAACAAAATATAAATTTGAAGACGAGTTAAAATCTTCTAAAATAATGGAGCTCCAAAATAAAATACAAAATAAAATACAAAATAAAATACAAAATAAAATACAAAATGAAATACAAGAAAAATGCAAAAATGAAGAATATGATATGTGTAAACTATCTATCATTACTATACTATCTATACTATACTATACTATACTATACTATACTATACTATACTATAATTTGGAAAAATGATGGGAATTGGCACAAGCCAGAGAAAAAGGCCAAACAGAGGCAAAGCGTAAGCAACAAATTATGCTTAATACAAAGGAGGAAGATGATTTCACCACTGTAATCTGTAATAGCGGCTCAGCCAGAAACACCAGTACAGCAGGCTCAAGCCGAGATAGAGGGAGCAGTAGCGGGAGGGGAGCAGCAAGCGCCCCCGCCTCTGTATCACCCGTATCAAGAGGCAACAGAGCTATTACACCAGATGAAAACTACACAAACTAGAAGTGAGACAAAAGCTAAAGGTGAAAAAATTGAATTTAGTAAAATCATGGGAGCTGACCCTGTGGTCATGTACTTATGAACAACCTAATGAAGCATCCAAGCAGGAACAAACTTTCATTATTCCTACTGCCCCCATGATAAGTAGTACAGAGGTACAGATCAAGATAATTTGGAAATACTGTCCCATGATGACGAACAACTCCTAGTTAGGTTGACAGCATTAAAAACAAGGATCCAAAATAGATTCACTAGGAGAGCAAATTATATGAAAATAAACAGAACTAAACAAAAAGAGGATGAAGATTTTGAGGAGTTTAAACACAGACTTACAAAAGTGTTTAAAGTACATAGTGGACTTGAAGATGAAGCTGGCAATGAAAATTGTGCATACAGACAGCAATTAAGAATGCTTTGCACGCTAATTGTACCACAAGAATTCGTAATTGGATTGACAAGCATTATATAAATTTTGCTACAGGGGCACTAGACCAATATGTAGATCATGCAATGCATGCAGATAAAGTGATAAAAAACCACAGGAAGGAAAAATACTAGTTGATTTACAAGCTGCATTAGGGTGCTGACGCACCTTACCAAAAGTTACTCTACTTTTTAGTTTGGTTTTACTTTAGTTTGTTTATTATTGTGTCTTGCATACAAAGAATGCCGAGCCCTTAAATTCCACAGCTTATAAGACACCATTAACAATCCGTGTGATACAACAAACAAAAACAAAAACAAAACAAAACAAACAAAATCTACTAGTTAATGGGGTACAAATTTCTTTCTTGTGTGATACTGGTGTGTGTAAAACCACCATGAAAACTAAAGTCCCACATATGATACACAGTGGGGAGAGCAGCAAATGGAGAAATTACACATGTTTCACTGACAAAACCTGTCATGATACAAGATCCGAAGGGAAAGACAATAAAACTAGCTGTATTGTATTTCCCTGACTGCCCGTTAAATTTGTTGGGTCGTGATGAAGTTCAGACCAACAACAACTTATATGTTATTCACCCAGATGATGAGGAAGAACTGTTTCCCTGACATGCGTTAGAACTTACACAAGAGGAAGAGGCCATATTAAGTGACGTACCACAGTGTTTGTGGTCAAAAGGGCCATCTGATGTAGGTCTGATTAAAGGGGTAATACCGGTAACAATTAGACCCAAATCTGAATACAGACCTTGTGTGAAACAGTATAAATTAAAACCTGATGCTATAGAAAATGGCCATAAAGTGAGTAAAAATAAGCTTCAACTTTGCAAAAATACAGTAAAGTATTTAGGACATAGTTTGAGTGCTGGAGGCCGTACAATAGTAGCAGGACGTAAAGAGGCTATACTTAAAGCACCAAAACCTCAAACAAAGAAACAAATGATGTCATTTCTAGGATTAACTAATTACTATAGACAATGGATAGCTAATTATGCTGAAATCACCCATCCATTGAGTAAAATGATGTATGATGTGACAATAAATATGCATGACAAACTACAATGGACAGAGGAGAGTGAAAAAGCATTTACAGAAGTCATTTTATGACGTCAGTTTTAACACAAAAACATGGGGATAAGCTCAGAGCAGTGGCATTTTACTCCTCCAAATTAGACACTAGTGATACTTTTCCATACATTAGTACTACCAGAAGGAAAACCTATTTTACCAAAAAATCTTTTAAAATATGCAGCAATTTTGACACATGGTGTCTCACATGTATCAACAGTGGGGATGGTAAAGCATATAGGTCAAATATATCGGCAGGTAGGCAGGCAGAGCTCCTAACCTTAGCCAAAACCGAATCCAATCTACTGGTAACAATAAATAATATAAAGAATAATTTGACTAATAATGGTCAAGAATGTTGGATGTTTTTGCTGAGAGCTCATGTATCAGGGATAGATCCTATTTACAAATTAATTATATGTGAAATGTTACAAACCCCTGAACCGGTTCTGAGTCCCAGGCTGCAAAGTAGCGGAATAAAAATTAAAGCAACAGTAACTTTTACTAAAGAACAAGTGTTCAATATGGCAACTGGTGTATCTGATTTAGGAAACAATTGGCTAACAATGATAGAACAGGCATCAAAGTACTTTAATAAAGACTGTGTTGCTTGTACGGGACCCAGACCGCTTTTGAGAATGGTACCAACACCTCCTGAGTTAACAGTGCAATGTGTGGAGGATATCTTAACTAAAACAGCACCAGAGGCACTAACTAAACCTGAGAAACAGAAACCAATATTTGAGGCCAAATTGCCAAAATGAAATTACACCTGTATCCAACGCTCAAATTCGGTAACAAATGTTTTAGGTAATATTGATGGAAATCTATATGAAAAAAATCTGACTACAAATAAAGCACTACCCAGTGACAGTGACATCTACTGGTACTGTGGAGGGAAAATACTTAGAGCAAATATGCCAAATGAATTTACTGGAGTATGCGCTCCAGTTAATCTGATAATACCTATAGAAGTAATGTCAATAGAACAAAAACAATTAACAGCATTGATTGAACAACAATCTACTGAAAACCATGCGATTGGAGTGCCCAGAGGGGTTCCTGATAAATATAAAGTAGCTAATCAAACTGCCACAGGATTTGAAAATATTCCTTTAATAGCCGCTATAATTCCAATCACTCCCAATAAAAAAACGTAGACAGAATCAACTACATCCACTACAAAAATTGGGAAACTACACACAGGAGGGGTTTGAAGCAGTGCACGAGCAATTAAGTGCCACCTCACTTATGCCGCATAGCTGTTGACATGCTCCTGGCAGAACGAGGAGTTTGTTCTGTTATTGGGGCCAGCTGTTGCGTGGTCATCCCTAACAATACCGCTGCAGACGGAAGCCTGACTAGAGCTATAGGCAGCCTGCGTGCGATGAATAGACGCTTAAAGGAGCAGTCTGGGTTGAGTACCCCCTTCTGGGATGACTGGCTAAGGGGGTTTGGGCGCTGCAGAGCACTGGTCTCATCGGTCCTAGTATCAATTGCTGTGTTTGTAGCTATTTTAACCTTGTGTGGATGCTGTTGTATTCCTTGTCTTCGTTCCCTGATCAATAGGTTAATAACCGCTGCCATCTCACCCGCACCTGAGGACAAAGGGGTGCAGATGTACCTATTGGAGGGCAGTGATGACGAGAACCCTGAAGGAGCACTTCCAAATCACAGTTCGATAAACAGGAGGGAATGATGGATTCAAAATATATATTCAAGTTATATGATGTTATCTCACTGTTCATTTTAAAGGTACTGTAGGTACTGTACTGTAACTGTAGTTACTATAATCATTATATTCATTTCAACTATGTAAACTATGTAATCTGCACTAATGTTTGTTCTTGAGTCTTGCAGAAGTTATCTTTTGAAAGTTGCAGGATCCCACGGGAAGAAGGTCACTGTGAATGTGTGAAACAGAAACATCTTGGGAATGACCTTTGGAGATGCGAAAACAAAATGTATTTCTCTGTGAATCTTATCATATGTTTTTATTTTGTTATGTAAACTATGTCCCCCATCCCTTGAGAATGCATTTGTAACCAGGGTCCCTAACTAAATAAAAGGAGGAGAAAGACGGTGGAGACTTCAGAAAGGAGTGAGGTTGTAAACTGAAGGTTTTGCCTCCCCGCTCTTTCTCCTCAATATTGAGACAAAATAATCTCTCTTGTCTTCTCTTCTCTTTTGAACTGTAATATAGGTTAAAAAGGTGAACCTATCAACTGGAGCAAAAATATTCCAGTTAAAGCAAAAGTATCACATAAAATTGTACTTAAAGAATAAAAAATAAAAGTATTTTGAACATTTTTGAGGTCTTGCAAGACTTCAAATTTTAATTAAGATTAGTGCTGAATTTTGTTCAACAGAAACAGTTGATTTATTATATTTTGTTTTTATCTGCATATTTTTGTTTGCTCAAATTATGACCTTGATAAAAAATAATATATATATTTTTTTTAAATTACCTCAGGCTTTTCAGCAGGTCTGAAAACAGTAGTGAAGTAAAAGCAAAAAGTATCCGGTTTAAATTGACTTAAATAATGCACAGATACCTTAAATTTATACTTAAGTACTTTACTACTTTTACTTTATTACGTTCCACCACTGAAATAAAGTCATTCTGTTTTTTTGTTTATTTTTTTTATCAGATACAGCACCTTTACTTTTTTAATTTTTTGCCTGCACCCTGTCTCAAGTGAACACTACTGGTCAGAATTATCGCTCAACTTCATCAGAAACACAGCAAAGTTTACCACTGGCTACACTTTGTAAACCGATAAAAATGACCAAGTCTATGGAAGCTTATTATAAGAATTTATCAACACATTCGGTACCATTTTCCCTTTATATTGTGGAACCATTATATGAAAGATCATTACTCACATTCATGAATATTTTGCCTCTTCTCACTTTAGCTCATAAAAGTTGCACTGTCTTACATGTCCTGTCCTCTAGCTGATCCTGGGGGTCCGGAGGCATTCCCACAGCAGACAGAATACATAATTCGTTGTGCTTGTTCCGTCTGCCCCTGGTTTTCCCCTGCTGGATTCTGAGCCTAAAATACCTCCATTTTGAACTAGTGCCGGTGACCCTTCTCAAAAGCGAGCAGTGCTTTCTAAACTCCACTGTCCACGTCTGGGCAGCAGGCCGAAAAACCTATTGTAGAAAATATGTCTTTGTCTCATTAGAGTTCATAATAAAGGTGTATGGATTGCATGCTTTACTTCAAATGTCTGTGTAATCCCTAAATTATCCAGATTGGGTCTAAACCTAGTCAAGTAAATTTGTAGAGTACCATTCACGAACAACTCAAAGTGCTTTGCAAAAAATTAAATCACACAAATGAGTTTACGTAATTTGCAAAATATATAAGTCCAAGCCCATATAAAAAAAAACAACAAAAAACAAAAAAACATTCTGTCAATTGGACAACAGTTTTAGTTGGACAAAAGTAAATATATTTCGCCATCCAAGTAGTTCAGGGCTGGTCCAGCCTGTGAGCAGACCAAGCAGTTGCTTAGGGTCCCCCAAGAGCCCATGCATTTATATTGAAAATAATATATCAAGTTTTATTGGGCATAAGGCTTGTGTGTTTACAGCAGCCTAAATATCCCTCTAAAACAATTGCATTTGTTTTATACCTATAGTAGCAAAATATCTACTGCTGCCTACATTTATTTTTGAGCTGGACATAGGTGAGGGCAGCTCTGTGTTTACACAGGTGCAAGGACCATTTACAATGTAAATTTAAGCCCACTGTCGCCAAATGGAAAACATTAAAATCCGTCAGAAACAACGAAAAACTAGAGTCTAGAATTTTAAAAATCTTGACACCCCTCCCCCTTATATGTTTGTGTGCTGTTCTTGTGCCTGTGGTAGTTGTGACACTTTGGATGTTTTCAGTCATAATGTTGTCAAATGTGAATCAGTCAGGATACATCCGCTGCTGGGGGCCCCAGAGACAAATTCAGCTCAGGGCCCCCTGCAGTAGCTTCTTCACTTCTGACAGGGTTCTGGTAGGTCACTGTCCTCAATATCTGTCTGAAGGGAGGAACTAACTACCCTGAACCTAACAAAACCTTGTCATTTAAGGTGTATCTGTTATTTGTCCATTGACACCTGAGCCATATTTTACATAATCATTCATGCCCCTAATGAGCCAATACCTCTAATGCCATCTAGCTTAGCATGGTAAACGTGAACATGTTTGTAAATAAATATTACTTACTATTTCCATGCTTTTGTAATTGAGAATAATCTTGTCAAGAGCTGAATTCTAACACTTTCTATTATTGATCCAATGAGGTTCATCTAGTCTTCCAATAATTTGTTTTAATAGATTCTTTTTTCAGACCATGATTTTGTTTTTGTTTTCATAGCTGACACTTTCAACTGCTCACTAGCCGTCTGCCTCAGAGTGGGCATGGGATTTTAAACTGGGATGAGGGGGCCTTTTTACTCTCACACACCTTCGAATACTGTCCTGAATACGTCCTGCCTCCACCGGTAGGAAGACAGCTCCAAAACATGTTTAAATCAACTGACTGGACACATCACAGCAGCATCACGTCAGGTATGAAAATAAAACTAAACCTTGGTCTGGAAAAAGATTATTGTCAGGTTCATTATCATTTTGGTCCATTATAGACTGTTGACTATTACGCTATTACACTTTTTTTTGACCGGCAACAAACTCCACTCCACAGAGTTACATGAATTTGGCTAATTTGTGTGTGTGTACGTTTAATAATCAATGATGTGGAAACAATTCTGACTTTGTTATTAGCAGAGCAGGGTTATTATGCAGAGGTATGGGACACGGGAGCCAATTCTTTAACATGAAATAGATCCATATGGAGAACAGTTAGGCCAATAGAGGGAAAACCTGAAAGATTAGATTGAAAATTGCACGAAATAATTTGAATTATAACAGATGCTAAATAACAATATGAAAATAAAATACATGAATAAATAAATAATAAAAACATAAATAATACAATAATAATAAATAATAAATAAATAAATAAATAAAATTTAATACATAAATAAATAAAAAATAAATAAATAAATAAATAATACAAAAAATAAATCAATAAAATGACCTTAATGTTTTGAAGGCAGTAGTGAGTTTCTCCTGTTTGAGCTCAGCCTTAATTCACATGCATGAAACAGGCCAGTTACTGAAAAAAAAAAAGCCGTAGCACAGGGTTAGTGAGTAAAATTCCTTATCGTCCAACATGTACAGATGAGTGTGCTTTGAATATTAGGGTGTTGAATTGGAGTTTGAATTGTAATTTGGTGTTTGAATTGAAACATCCTGCTGTCATATCATACCCTGCTTCATTTCTTTGTACTTCACAGCTCATGTGTTGAATAATATGTTTCATTTGTATCACTAATATAGTCGTGATCTCCTTAAGTCAAGGTCAGGGGAATAAAACATACTCTTCACATAATAAGAGCCCAGCAGGTTCTCTGACTGCTGGCACATATAGAGCGTAGGATATATACTCGCAATATTCACATGTCGATCACAAATATATCATGTAACATCTCACTTTGGGAATTTTAACTTAAATAGACAGGAAGAGGAATCGTATCCACATCTACCCAGTTTTATTAATGTTATTTAAAGAGGATGTATTATGCAAAATCAACTTTTTTGAGCTTTCTACCATGTTATGACATTTTTCCCTTATCATTCCCTTATTTAGAGGTTCTAGATGTCGTCCATGCATGTTTGAGCAATCTGACAATCTCTCCCAGGTCATATTCAAACCCCCTTTGTGGTTAGCAATGACAATTTTTCATAAATATACAAAAGGAGGATACAAAACAATATACTACAACTTCACAAATCTGATGTGATGTGTAGTAGTTTCATTAGCTAAGATACTTTGAAGGCGGAGTGATTTTAAAACAATAAAAGGTAACATGGCGATCTAAATATGTTATGTGTTAGCAATTAATGCCACATAGAAGTGTAATATTGCCTCTTTAATGTTATTTAATTCATTATCTTTGTAAAAAACACATGGCTTTGCAGGGTTGGCATAGCTTTACATCCCCTTTAAATCACAATTATGATAGAAAATGGCTCTGAACTCCGTAGGAAAACTTCTCAAAATTAGCATTCAGTTTAGATTTTTAGCATCTGTTCCATTTACATAGTTCATTTGCGAAATGATAATTTGGTAAGGCGTTTATACTTGCTACAAACTGTACAGCCCAAAATTAAGATTAAAAAAGGCAGTTAGGCATTTAGAACAACATTTGCAGCTAAAGAAATGTTTGTATGAAATCTTCTTTTTTATTATGTTTTTTTAAAATGTATATATTAGATTCAAATTCCTCAAAGTAGCTACGCTTGTATGTAAAGAATCATGGAAATAAAGAAGAAACATAAATGGAAATGTGTGTCCAAACTTTTGACCGGTAGTGCACACGAGTTATTCTGTGCATTTGACCCATCCATTGTCAACCAGTCAAGAGCAATGAGCAACTGTTATACACCGCCCATGAACTCATTTCTTGGGCTGGATTTGGTGTCTCAGGTTGATGGGGTAAACCAGAGTACCCAAAATAAACCCATTTGCCACAGGGAGAACATGCAAACATCACACAGCCTTTTGTATAAGATTTGTAACATAAAAAATGCGTAGTCTTAGTGTGAAAAAACACCAATTAAATGCAAGTCGTCACAAATTAAAAGTGCACTGTGCAACTTTTTTGGTCGAGGGTACATAATTGCGTTGCCTCGAATGTTCCGCAGTATGCCATTAAACTCATTTGTGTTTTATGGCTGGAAAAAAAAAAGCCTTCTGTCCAAAGATCTGACCTGTCACTTGTCCTGGTTGTCTCCTTGGAACTAATAAAGTTAAATGCCACTGTGGAACATTCCAGACAAAACCATATCATTTTAGTGGAGACGAGTGAATGGACAATGGTGACTGACTCTTCTAGAAAAGTTGCATAGTGCACATTTTAACATTTCCATTTCAACAAAAGCTAAACCTTAACGAGCACGAGCCACAGTTCATTTCTGTAACTGCAATTTAATCATATAGCAGGCATGCCCAAACTGTGGCCCGGGGTCCAAATGTGGCCCTCAGACCATTTTTTCTTGGTCCTCAAGCTTCCAGTCAAATTGGCCCATATTATTTAAACAATACTTTTTACTGTACATTTCTGAAAATCTACTTTAACAAACCAGTGATCAGTCTATGGCCCTCAATCTGCCCTCAGGTTTGTCTGTGTTTTTATGTGTGGCCTTTAATGAGAAAAGTTTGGACACCCTTGATATATAGCGTGTGCTCTTGCAGTTTTTAAAGCAGACCTGTTATGCAAAACTGACATTTTAGAGCTTTTAACCCTATTATAGTTGTTTCCCCTCACAATTTACTTATATTGGGAGTGATTGTCAAGATGCCCTCTGCTCTGTACTTATTTTCTTCTCCAATTTTATCTTCTTAACCTGTTGTACACACAGGATTCAACAGTATTACGTAGTCATTTTGATACAAATACTACTCAATAGCGTGATCCACAGCTATCCATCGGAGGTGCCGGCTCTTCGTTATGATGACATTTACGGCTATATTTGATTTGCACAGCTTTACCTCATATCTGGGGACAGGTTTATGAAATTGAATATGAAAATCTTCATATTCAGTTCCTTTAAACAAAAGAATTTCTTTTAATTTCCCTTTTGGTTAGAACAATTTCTTCAAAAGACCTCAAAACATATTAGCTCATTTACCAGCTTCCCTACAGTGCTGCAATCCAGACACTCTTAAGCCTACGAGCTGATGAAATTGGCCCATATTCAAGCCCTACTTTTCACCCTAGCGTCAACAGCTGAAATTACTGAGTCAGGAAAGCTCACGGCATCATTCGAATGCAAGACTCCTCCATGAGTAAATACATAAATATCACACGCTGCTAGCACATTGGAGATTTGGGCTCTTTGTGTACCACTCAGCCATGTAAATGTTGCCGGCATCGCATCTTATTAATTCCCCGATTAGTTCCTCAATTCGGGCTGTCATGGATTTTAATGTCTCTGCAGTAAGCTGGAAAATTATTGTCTAGACGATATCAATGTGTTAAGCCTGTCTTCACCACTTGTTTTGAGGATAAATGCTGGAAAGATTTTTATGCCAAGATAATGATGACAGCTTTTCGTGAATGAGGCGAGCAGACAGATACAAATCGGGATGTATGTGTTTTGCAAAAGAGATCAAGATCCAAGATGTGTGGAGTCAGCTACAGTTAATACATTTAGGAAAAAAGTCAATATATGGCTCTTTTTTTCTTGATTTCATATTAATCACGTAGCCCTAGCAACACGTCACTGTGATATTAATGGCTGAGTATCTAATCTGGGGTAAAGATTTCTGGTATTTTCTTAGTATTTTAAAACAAAGACAAGTAAAAATGTGTTTAATAGTGGGGAAAAAACATGGTCTATTATTAATTTTACTCTCAAAAACATAAAAACAGACATATTGTAAAAATTAACTGTCCGTATTGCTGTGTGTTCTCTTTCATAACCAACCATATAATCACAAGGTCTATTTTTATTTTCCTGACTGCCTTCCCCTCATAATAAAGTCTACATCGTGACAGTACAGTAATGAGGGTCAGATCATACTTTAAACTTCTGAGATGAGTCTTACAGTACTAACACGGGCTTACAATACACTCAGCTTTGTTAAATACATGCAATACAATACATTTCTCAGATCTATTTCTATGGCATTTAAAGGGCTATATGAACCATTCACAATGGTCACAGCCTTGAAAACGGTGTCTGTTCAAAGCATTGTTGCATAGTGAAAACCTTTAAAAATATAAAATAAACAGAGAATCAAAGAGTCTTGAATCAAAGAGTCTGACAATTGTGCACAGTCGATTCAATAAACCAAAGAGCTGTTGTCTCAAATAGTATAGTCTCACCCTCAGCTGGCAAATGAACGTGAATGGACGCATCTTCCCGTAGGGTCCAAGGGTTTGTCAGCCCTTGGAGAGATACACCCTTGCATAACAACAGATAATATTACGAAGGTTGGGTTTGACGCGAGCAAACGTCTCCATGAATAAACATTTAAGGGAAAAAGATCCATAACAGTACAAGTAAAGATTTAGGGTAAAGAAGGCCATAACAGCATTTTCCAGTAACATTGTTTATTCATTTATTTAAAAGGGACAATGCACATTAAAAAACACCAGTAAAAATACACGAGTAAATGTGCCGAAGATAGCTGCACAGCTAATTTTCATTCGCAGTCCCTCAACATCTAAAACGGGACAAGAGACACGACAACACAAACAACAATCAAACAACTCCACAGATCACAAAAAATTCACACTCCATATGGTCTAAAGTGCCTATTTATAAAGTGCGTATGTGACTAAAGTGCTTCCAGCTATTTTAAAGTGCTGTAGTGTTCTAATAAATAAGTTAATTTAGTTTAAAGCCAGTATAATGACTACTCTTTAAATTGCCATAATAAAGCATGGACAAAGACTAAATTCATAATGAACAAATAGAATGATTAACTAAATTGATTGACTAAATTCTTTGCTCTAAATGATCCACAATACTGCATGAACCTTATCACAATTAATTTAGACAAGGGGGTGAAGCGACATACAAATTTCTTGCATTGTTTTTTGAGTTGATGAAGTTCAGGGGGTGTACCAAAGGGCGGAGCGAGTGAATGAGATCAATTTAGATTTAACAGGAGCAAGAAGATCGAGGCAGGAGGAGAGAGTTTGATTGTAGTATGTGACCAGGGCCTCAGTGGTTGGGGTATTGGGGAAGGTGGGTATGTAGCAATGGTGAGGGAGATGGGGGTGTTGAGGGTGGAGGGATATAGTGTTTTGAGAGAAGATATGATTTGTGTTTGTGTTGATTTAGGATTGGTTATGTTGATATTGCTGGTAATTGTGAGATGGTCTGAAATGGCAAGGTGAGAGAGAGCAGATGTGGTCCAAAATATGTCCACAGGTGCAGCCATGTGAAGTGTTTGTCCACGTAAGAAAATCTAGCAGCGGTGGCTTGGTTTAGAGAGAAGTAGTCCAGAGTTTTTGTCAGGTTTCTGTTAGACAGTGTAAATCCAGTTGAGGATCCAGAATTAATTTGGTGATGATGGGGTTTTTATTGCTGAGGGATCTTGTGTTGAATAATGCAGTTTTCAGAGGGTTTTCTGTTGTGCACTGCTAAAGGAGGAAAATGGGTATGGAGCAGAGATTGAAGGTGTTCATGTGACTAGTGTTCTGATGACGTAGTCGGCTGCTGTGGAGACAGGATGTGGGAGTGGGTTGTGCCTCTGTGGATTTAGCAGGGGTCTGAAAGTTTTCAATTCAGCCGTGAAGTCCAGAGACAGGGATGTGCGATGGTTTAGACTGAGGGATTGAGGACCAGACATGGCATTGTCTGATTTAGATTAATAAAATAAAATCTAAATTAATGGAATAATATGGAAATTGGTTGCATGTAATAAAATTTTGTTTAGGCTTGAAGCTTAATTACACACCCATATTCTTTTCACGAAATAACCTTTTCATGTTGATGTAATGTGTTCGAATCATGCTGAAATGACATATTTATCTTATGTAATCATGAAAATTAACCATTTATTACCATTTTAAATGATTCCTATTTTTTATGTTATTTAATTCTGTCTACACAATTACATCTACATGCAACATCAAATGTCCTTAAAAGGGTTTAAAGTAAAAGAAGTACACTGTCACAGTTCTGCCTGTTTATATGTTTATCCCCAGTGCGGCTCTGTTTTTCAGCCTGTTCTGTCCCTTCTTTTGTTACCTCCCTGATTTCCCTGCAGCTGCCTTTCGTTTTGTTAATCAGCCCAGGGTAGTCTATATATATACTGCTTTTATTCTGTCACTTCTGGCGAGATTATTGATCAACCAAGAGCAACACTCAAGCTCTGTCTGTAATATTCTGTTGTTTGCATTTCTGCAATTCTGAACTTGCATTTATATCTGTTTGAGTTACCTGTTCCTGAGTTTATTTCCCCAGCCTGTTTCCCTTAGTGAATCCCCAGTGTGGAAGAGATTTTCGTTGATATTAAATAAGACATTATTCCTCAGTTTAGTCCCTGATTTGCCATATTCTGAATTACCTGTTTAAAGGACACTTTCTGTTGTATTTTAAGATGTTTGACTGTTCTCTTTGTGTTGCATTTGAGTCTAGCTCACCTCTGTGATATACACAAAACAGTATTTTTTTCAGCTTTGTTTTGTCTTGATGAATGAATGAATCAAACACAGAGAGAACAGGGACAGTGACAAACACTTTGTTTGGAGCTGGAAAATGTGAAGACTTGGTCTCTGCCTGTGGAGACAGGAATAGGACATGATTATCTACTTTGTGTTCTAATGCAATAATGGACTAGGACAGAATCACACTGAACATTAGAAATGTACATGCAGAAATAATACTCACCATCTGCTGCTTTTTTTCATAATAAACATTCAGGTAGAGCATCTGGTACAAAGTTCTCCTATTGCTACATCCCCTGTGCTGCACCAAAACACAAAAAACAAGTATATTATTGGTTAGCTTATCAGCAACTACCCCAAAGTACTCCAGATATCTTTGTTGCAGACTTTGTGGTGACACCACATTCAAGTCTCAGAACAATTCTCTTTTGTAGATGGGCAGTCATGCTAACAATTTATTTCAGGGAAGCATGCCTTATGTTAACTTTAGTTTCAAATAAAGCAACACAAACGTGTTTACAATGACTACATTCTAGGCCAGAAAAAACATTTAAACTTTTTGAAAGGTTTTCCTCTCAGTCCTCCTGGATCCACACTGCAGTGCCCTCTGTTCCTGTGACATCCTGTGTACATTTGAATTTTCCCTTCAAAAGTATTCGGGAAGGGAATTCCATGTTTTCTCAGTCTGATTAAAACTTGCAGATCTAACATCAGAATCGTAAATAACTCATGCTACTGCTGTTTGGAAATTGAGCTACCCCTCCCAGACATTTTTTTTTTTTTTTAGTGTAGTAGAAATTTAATATATGACACTTTTCACGGAGGGAGAAGCGGCAGCCAAAAACGTGCCAGCGTCCTCTCAACTCCGAGATGACAACCTGCTCAGATGTGAAGCAAGCCCATTCATCTTGTTTACCTTGCAGTGGAAACACCTGTAACTGAAAAAATACAAGATAGATACATTTAATGCCATACTCTGCAACTTTCCAGGCAAAATAATAGCATCTTATATGAAAATAAGTAGGCTCCTGTTCTCCAAAATCTGTTGTCTAACAAATCAAACACAACTTTCCTTCATTGCATTAATAATAATTGTTTAAAAATGTTCCAAATCATTAAACTATTCATCATTGCATGTTTCAAACTTTTATCTGTTGAAGACTCCTCTAGTTGAAATGCAGCGTGAGATTTCCATGCTTAACTTATCCCTATAGCCACCACGTGTCTTCTGTCAGCTCACCCCCCTTGGTTAAGCTCCTGCCTGGCTCCTCTGCCTTCATCTCTCACAAGAAGCAGGTTTCTGGGCTACATTTTGGCACCCGTGGGAGACGCAGTGCTCTCCTAGCTCCCATCCCAGGCATAACCTTTTTATCTCTGACCTCCCACAGAAACGACTCCTCAGCTGGAGAACATTTTGAGCAGAGATATCTAACCAGCGATATAAGGCTCTGCTATCCCCACCCCGCTGTTCAGTGTTTGCCCCTTGACCACAGGTTTATCATGAGACGATCCTCGAATTCTATCGAGTGTGGATGGGTATAAAATGCAAATACACTACCAGGCAAAAGTTTGGATACACTTTTTTTCATTTAAACCCACAGAAAGTAACTTTTTAGACAAAAATAGACTAAAATAAAATCATGTTTTGTTTTTTTCCCGATGTTTATTGGATTAATTGCACATAAGTCCTGTGCTCAGGTCTCTGCACTGGCTTTCTGTGACTCAGGGAACAGACCTTAAAGCAGCTCTGCTTGTGTACAGTCTCTTCATGGCCTATCACCATAGCATACTGCCAACAATTTAGTGCCGTATGAACCATCTTGCACTCTGAGGACCTCAAGGACCGGCCTCCTGCTGGTGCCCAGGGTCAGGACTAAACATGGGGAATCAGCGTTTCAGTTTTATGCAGCTAAAACCTCAAAGTCTTCCTGAAGATGTGAGACAGGCCTCTACTTTGACAATGTTTAAATCCAGGCTAAAAACAGTTCTGTTTAGCTGTGCATATGACTGAAAGGTTTTTATTCTGAACTCTTCTCTTTTAATGGTAATTTTATGGTGATTATTTATGTTTTGATTATCTTTCTTATTCTGCAAAGCACTTATGCTGTAAACTCGCCTTGCCTATAATGTTGTTTTGTTTTATTTTCATTGTAGATTTTTAATAAAGATATCAAAACTGACTGAGCGCATATGGGATATGTGCAAGTTTGAAATGATGTATTTCATGCATTACATTTTAGATTCTGCAAAATAGCCACCCATTACTTTGATCACCGCTTTGCATACTCTTGGCATTCCACTAATGAACCCTGATGGGGCAGCCCTGTGAAGTGAAAACCATTTCAGGTGACTTCATCATAAAGCTCATCAAGAGAAGGCCACGTTTTTACAGCGTTGTTAACACAGCAAAGGGTGGCTACTTTGAGGAATCTTAATATAAAATATAAAAGACATTTAGAGTTTCATTGCTACATACTTCCATACATCTCACTTCATATATTTTATGTAATGAGTATCTATCTACACTATAGAGAGTAGTAAATTGAATGAGGTGTTTGCAAACTAGCGTGCATCTATGCACTTAGCTGATGATGGGCCATTATAGTCCAAAAAGCATTAAAACAAACAAAAACCTTAATTGCATTGTCCACCAACTGGGCCCAGCTTGGTCTGCCAATAAATGTGGGCGCACTGCTGATAAAAGCCATTTATTCCAAGAATTCATTTTATGCAAAACTGTTTATCATATAAGAATGAATGGCTTCGATATCAGCATTTGAATAATGGCCCGTAGCTATGTTCTGCACAATTGTGGTCATGGAAAGCCATTTTATCTCTCATCCTCTTTAACAGAAAGAAGAAAGCCTGGGGAATCTAAGTAGTATTCTGTATAGCAATTGCAACTGATTATATGTTAAGGGACCATTTTTCTATATATGGTGATGCAACGAGCCAGACACCTGTGATTTGCATTAGGGAGTCTCTATGGAAATGTATGCAAATTTAAATTGCTGGCTCCAAAATAAATAAATAAATAAATAATACATGATCATCACTGCTACAGTGTGGTAAATAGTGATGTTAGAAGCATGTTGATGTCTGTGTTCTCACAATTAGGACAATAATAACCAGATAACCCAATAATTACATCTGATGATTGATGTGCATTTGCAATTTATACAAAAGAAAAACACAAGAACACAAGTTAACTAAAAGTTCATTTAAAGTTAAATTTAAGTAAAAGTCCTGTGGTGGTTTATACCTTTAGCATTTCATTGCAGAGCTTTTTTGAGTGCTCAGCTGTGGATTAATAGCCTTGAATGGCAATGTTTGAGTTCACAGACTCCCAAGAATCCATCTTGAGAGGCTCCCACTGTATGATGAAGCGGCAGGTGGACCAATCACAGAGCAGCATTGAGTTTGTGCTGAAGCACCCATACAAACCAAAACAAATATAGCAATACCGACAGAAGTACTTCAGCCTATTTTACCAAAAATTACTGACTATTTTTGTTTGTGAAAAATGTGCAGAAGGTGGACAAGGAAGATGTCTGTCGTTTTATCACAACTGGATTGAACCAAAATTAGATTTTCTTGACTTGTTCCACTGTTGTAAAGCTTCGGCCAGTCAGATTCAAATAATTGTCATGACATTCCACTTTTTCTGATTGCTTTCAGTGAGAGCAATCCCAGATTGATAATGTGTAGAACTCATTTCAGAGTGCTACACATATCTGTCTGCTGTGAGCCTGGTTAGTGATTTATGAAACAAGTGTGAATGAAGTACATCGCAACTCCATGTGTCTGATAAAGGAAACAATATAAAATGGTTAAAAGCTAAAAGCTTGCACATGGTATATCCCTAACAGTAGGGCCAAAGACGGAGCATGAACTGTTAAGCCTTATTCAAATATGTTTGTTGTTTTTTTTTGTTTGTTTGGGGGTTTTTTTAATTACAAATCTTACCTTTTTTTGTTTGCTTGGTCACGTTTTTATGAATCTGCCAAATTTTTTGTGCACTTTACAAAACTAGTCACGCCACATGTCTAGTTACTGAAAATAAAACAAATCTAACTGTTTAAGATGGATATGTAGACTAGTATAAACACCCGAGCACCACTTAGTTTAAAAAAATAAAATCAAATCATTATTTTCAGTATAAATGTATGCGCTCTTGGGGGCCTTCTGGTGGCCTTGGGGCCCTAAGCAGCTGCTTAGTCTGCTTATAGGCTGGGCCGGCCCTGTATGTAATCATGAAAATGAACCATTTATTACCGCACCATTTGACATTCTGAATTCACAGTTCAGAATGTCAAACTCAATTCTGAACAAGAGATGAAACACTCAACACAAGCATCAGATTTATAAACTTACCTAACCATCATCCAGACACTGGCAGGAGAATGCTGTTCACTGTTAGACATGTAGGACTAGTATCACACTGTTTGTGATGGTTTAAGGGTGAGCTAAGGGTGATGCTGTAAATATATGTCAATATTACACAAACATTTGGGTTACAAAAAAGCAACATTTTCAAATGTGTACTTATTAGCAGTTGGTATCTAAACTGTGTCTGACCTGAATGAAAACCTCGTTCACACTACAGACGTCTTTTACATTGTGGTTTCTAGTCTTCTATGATTCCTGTGTGCTCTGTTTTGTCTTTTGTGTCTTTGGTCTTTGGTCTTTGGTAAAAATGTTCAGATTTTAGGTAGACAGATTATAGCATGTGCAGAGAAATTGCAATCTGTGTTTTAACAGTTGATTGTTGTGCTTAAGTTCTGCAAAACGTGTTTTGTATTTTTGATAAGTGAATTAAGGCTTGTATATAAGGTTCTGTCAACATGAACATGAGTATTTGCTGCCTGAGTGACAAGTTTTAGAATATGTGTTGAAATTTAGACATTAATGTCAAAGTGATTGAAAAATACTGTAATTACACTTGGGGATATTTTGCAGAATGAATTTAGTTTTCTTCAGAAATTGTAAGAGCAAAGACGAACAACTGAGACAGAATCAAAACATCGGAGCATCACTCAAATATGTAGCACCGAGCTCCACAAATTGACACTCTCACCTCGAGCTGTACCCTGACCCAGAATTCAACCCACAACCTTCTTGCCACGAGGCAGGATTGGTAATGAGTCTGCCCGTGTGCCATGCAAAAGAGGACAGGATTGAGTGACTATTTGAATATCTTCAGCGGAAAGTAGGGCCCAGGGCTTGAGATGTTGGATAAGACGAAACATGTCAACAATTGTACTGCCTCCCTGTCTGTCAAATATTACACTGCAGTCAAACATATACTAGATTTGGAACTTAGCTTGGACAAATACAAAGATTACTGCACATTTGTAATAGCATAGTTGCATGACAAAAAAAAAGAAACACATTACATACTTTCCACCACTGCACGTAACTACCAAAACACACGATAAAATCCAAATAGATACTTGAAATTAGAAAATAAAAAAGTACACAGGAGCTATTTTGTTGCCCTTCATATGCTGTGATGTTGTGAAGAAGTGGTATTGAAGTAAATATCGATCTCTCCTTTATCCTACTGTATATATTCAGACTATTATAAACTCAATGGTATTAAAGGTATGCAGCTCTATGGTCGAATGTCATAAGCCACAATCCTTTTTATCTGGTTTCTGTGCACTATAATAGTCTGCAGGCTTACATCAATACTTGCATCTTTTCAATTACATGAGCCTGCCCACACTTAACCTCACCATCCATGCAACAGGTACATAATTCATTATGTTAAGAATTTTAAAGAATAAAATGAAATGTCCTTTTGCGTTCAGAACATTTGATTGAGAACATCCTCCACAAAAGACAACCTTGTGTGATCATTTATAGACGCAGAGAGAACTCAGACAATGAAGGCTTGGATCACTCTGGTCTTAGACGTACCTTATAGTGAATTCAACTTTTCAAATTGTGCCATTTTGTACACTGGTTTGGTAATATTATAATACATACATTTAAAAGCCTCAGCCTCTATTTGTTATGCTTATTATATGCTTATTCTCATCTTTAAAAACAGCATCAATGTTCTAAATCTACTAAAGTTTTCTAACAAGACTCTGAAATGTGAGTTTTACTTATTCAATTTACTAACAAGGAAAAGCATTGCTGATTGGAATAAAAAAAAAGAAAAGAAATTATTCCAACCTGAAGTTACAATTTCAATTAGTAATGTTTAGTTTATTTTATTTTTTATTTTATTATTTATTTATTTATTTATTTATTTATTTATTTATTTATGTATTTATTTATTTATTTATTTATTTATTTATTTATTTATTTTTTTTTTTATTTATTTTTTTATTATTTATTTTTTTTGGTTGTGTTATTGCATTGAAAAACGTAAAAAAAAAACAAAAAAACAAAAAAAAACCAAAACTCTTATGTGGCCTGTTGGAGTACCCCCTCTTGTTTCTATGGATTTGTTTTTCCCTTGACTATATTCAACAGTATAGCATAAATCCTGTCCTATCCCTATGGAGAATGTGCTTTTAAGTTTCTATTTCCATTACAATATTGCAGGTGATGTGCCACCTCCAGAAAAAGTTACATACTGTACATTTAAAAGACTGCCAAGAAAGATTTTAATATGCAGATATATACAGATGCCGATATTAGGTCCTATATCCTCCTGAGACCCGAGCTTTAATCAAATAAAAAAATAAAAAATAAGTAAATAAAAAATAATAATAATAAAAATACAATAAAAATAATAATAAAAACAAATAAAAATAAAAGAATTAAATAAAAATAATTTAATAAAAAAATAAAATAAAAATAAACAAAAAAAATAATTTTCTAAACTCTTAGAAATAGTCAAAATTGAACATGTTCTTGTTGCTGTTCTTCTTCTAAAAATTTGCACTGTGGCCTAAACAATCCAAAATGTGTTGTCCACAGAAGAGGACACCAGGTCTCAGGAGGATATTACATGAAACTGTCTTTTGTGACGTTTAAGCCATGTTATGATGCTCTTACCTTCTCAAAAACATACCTGGAGTTTAGTCTGTCTTCATCTCCAAAGCTCAACATGCTCTGTTCCACCTTGTGATGTCACGAAGCAATAGTGTTCAATTTAACATCTCACTTTTTTACCTTTTTGTTTAGTAGAGATTTGCAATTCTAGGTCTGAAATCATCCAAATGATTCAAGAGAAAAGGTGTATGGAGTTTAAAAGCACAGCGGAGCACTTCCTGTATTACCACATGATGACATCACAAGGTGGAACAGAGGTTTTGCAGTTTGAGAGAAAAGCTCCTGGGTTTGTGTGTTAAACGTGTGTGAACGAAACAAAACACAACTCCAGGTGTGTTGATGGTATGTGATGAGGCAATAATATTATACTATAGATCTGAAAATAGTGCAATATTGGCCCGTTATAATAAAATAACACAACGACCACAAATCCATCCACTGCACCGAGACCCCTCTCCCCAGGCTTTGCTCCTCTCTCCTCCATCTTCACTCGTGCCTTTCAGCGAGTTTAAGAGACAGCTGATAATGTCGTACAGGCCCATCCCCAAAGCCACGGGAGAATGGCCCGCCTGACAAAGACCATCTGGTGTCGTCTAATTATTCAAGAACTGAACCCCCGAAACCTAAGCTGAGACTGGTCTGACACCTGACGCTGTGTGATGAAAAACCCAGTGACAAAGTTCCCCAGTCCTGTCTCAAAAAACATATTAGCCACATGGGACGACGCATTTGTCTGGGAGTCCACCTGTAGAACTTGGAATGTGCATCAGTTTGAAGTAACAGGTAGACAGATGGGGCAAAGAGTCTTCCCGTAATGCTTCACGGCTTTTGAAATGCACGGGAATCCACGATATAAGATTTGGCAAAGCATGTTTAGAATTGGGACATGTTGGAGAGGTCAATTTGTTCCAGTTCTTCTTGGGACAAAGGGAGAGTGAAGGGGAGGAGGAATGGGGTTTGGAGGATTAAAGGGGAGAGTGTGAGGGGAGAGGGGCGTGGTCTGGAGGTATAAAGGGAAAAGTGTGGGGTGAGGAGGGGCGTGGTCTGGAGGACTAAACTGGAGACTGAGAGGGATGAGGGACAGGGTCTAGAGGGCTAAAGGGGAGGGGCATGAGGGGGTGGGATTTGGAGTTTTAAAGATTGGAGTGTGGGGGAATGAGGGGCAGGGCCTGGAGGAGAAAGGGTGGGGCCTGGAGGATTACAGGCGAGAGTGAGGGAGTTAAAGACTAAAGGGGAGAGTAAAGGGGCGGAGGGGTGGGTCTGGAAGACTAAAGGGGACGTGGATGGAGGGGGGATATGGATGTACGAGGAACTGTGTGATTGGTCTGACAAGCATGAACACTTCAAACTCCACCCCTGCAGGCGATTGTCTGGTATGATTAAAGGTTCACCCACAAGCGTCACTTTTACAGTTTTCTTTTTTTTCATCTTTTCATCACAAAGCTGCAAATTAACTAATTTTGCTCAAAAGTTATATAAAAATTGTCTGGGAACAGTAGATGACATTATTAAAACACCAACTACTAATACTAAAGTAAAATTAGTATTAAACCCAATTTTAAGTGTAACAATAATTTTTCATCACAGATTTCCCTTTTTATTTATAACTTTTTTCTCTAACTCAAATGGAGAATCTGATTTCAATAATAATAACACTGCTTTGCACTCCTCAGTGGAGAAATGTCTGTCGCGTAGCAACAAGACTGACCCCACGCAGCTCACACTCTTTGATTCTTTGCTCTCACTTACATTTAACATTCACAGCTGTATTCAGCATTTGAGCAACACAAAAATGTCCATTTGATCTCAGCTTCGGAGGACACAGAAAGGCCCAAACGATTTCTTCTGAAGCCAGCGTGTCTCCATCACTGGGCATTGTTAAATAAAGAATAAAGATAGAATACATCCAGCATTGTCGAAATTGAAACTTTCTTTTGTGAAATGTGGTTGCCTTGAGATTACAGTTTTCTCCGCTTCTCTGGATGGGGTGTACAGTTCAGCTGAAGCAAGTATGACATGCAAAGAACCAGCTCTGACATCATCTGGTCTTGGATTTTTAAAGGTGCACCATGCAGTTTTCTGGAGGGGGTCCGCCACATGCTTGTCTCCCCGGTTGTTCCGCAATACACCATCACTACACTATCTTGCATTTAGTACATTTCAGGTTTTTATTGCTCAAAACTATAAACAGGGTCACGTCTCCTCAGATGTGACGTGTAACTTCACCTGGTAGCATTTGCACGCTTGTTTCCATGGCGATACATACATTTAGTAACATAGAGGTAAAGCAATAACATCGTCAAGGAAACAAGCAGGTGGGGGAACACTTGATCTAAAAAGTTGCATATACCTTTAAAGATACCTGCAAGTTTATGTTATTTATTTTTTTACCAGTAGATGGCAGATGTGAAACCTGTTCCCCCTCCTCCCTCTCCCCTCTTCCTTCCGCTGGCCTTTGTTCAGGTTGTGCTTTCTTCTGTCAGATAGCAGCAACGTAGATAGCATCTAGTAGTGTTATGTGAAAATACAACAAGTCCGGGTCGCCTATGTCTACTCCTGTTTTTTTGAATGGTTGACTGTCTCTGTAGCGATGACAATTATTCACAATTTTTAAATATATTACAATTTGTTTGGTTAATGGGATCAGCAGTTTCTAGTTTTCGCTCTCTAACTTTATGTATCAAACTTAAATGAATCCCTGCTGTCACATCTAGGCTTTTGTCGTGGTTTAAGAGTTGGATTGATTTTTTTTTTTTCTTTTTTTTACCCCAGCTACTCCATCTCTAAATGAAGCACATGTTTTTACAAGTGGATTCATATGAAAATCAAAGGAAGCATCTCTGTTCAATTAGCAGAGCCGGCGGAAAGTGCCCTGAACGTGAGAGATTAAAGCACAATCGATGGGCTTCTTCCTGCTTTGGTTTTCCAGAGACAGGTTAACGGTTTCACAGACCTTCTCCAACAGTAGAGTCAGAGTGAACCACTGATCTGCTGTTATTTATCTGCACTGACTGTAAGGACAACCAGGGGTCAGTGGGGTGGGGTTGTATATGTCAATCATAGTTTGAATATGGGTGGGTCAGATTGGGTCAGATTAAACAGATTTAATTTGAGTAATTCAACCACGGACATTATTTCTCTTTTCCACTTGTTACTTATTTGTCTATAATCCATAAAAAGTGCAATCTCGCCTATATATGGTGATGGAAGAGGTACTCAGTTTTGTTACTCAATTAAAAGTACAGATACCGGAGCAAAACGTAAAAGTATCACATAAAAAAAGTATCAAAGAACCACTTTAAAAATGTACTTAAAGAGTAAAAAGTTCACGTATTTTGTGAAGATTTTGAGGTATTGATTGATGTATTGATCTTGATACAGATTTATGTTGAATTTTGTGCAACCGAAAAAACTAAATCAAGTTCTTTATTTATTTTTTTTTCTTAGCTGTTTTTTTTTTTTTTTTTCTTTGCTCAAACTACAAACATGTTAAATGAAATCCCTCAGAGTTTTGAGCAAGTCTCAAACAGTAATAAAAAAAATACTTTTACTCTTAAGTCATGCTAAAAAAAAAAAAAATGTGGAGTAGAAAGTACAGATATCTGCTCTCAAATGTAGTGAAGTAAAAGTAAAAAGTATCTCTAATGATATCTCTCTGTACTTTAAGGGATATCAGTCTGGTGCCCAGGCCCTTCCTGAATTCTTCTGCATTCCTTTCTTTTTTTCTTGTAAACAGCCATATTGATTTTGATACAAGCGTGCCATGTGTGTCCCTAATTGGCTAATCCACCTGTCAATCACACCCACTTGAAAACTGGGAGATTCACCTGACACCAGACTTACCTCTTTGTAATGTATTGAAGAAGTGTGTATTCTGAATCTCAGCCCAGTTTGAGCAGACTGATGCAAACAGAAAATAGATTGTACCTTAGCCCACAATTTCTGTCCGTAATAGAATAATTGCCTCCTTTACCCCTCTGTCAAACCATCCCTTTTCCAACCTTACCGTAGCTTTCACCTTCATGTTTTGTGGCTTTAAGATGAAGGTGAATGGCCAATTGTGAAACTGTGTAAACTGATTGGAAACGTTTGAATTCTTTTCTGCTATGGAGCAAAGCCCTTAAGGTAGAAAGGTACTTTGCTGTCTTACTGTTTAATGAGTTTGTTCAATGTACGCCTTTGCTTTGTTCTTCTTCCTTCTTTGTAAACCGCAAACATTCACGTTATTTGCTTTACTATAGTAACACGGTTTTAATAGTCAACGTTTTCACTTCAAGTCCAATGGAATACTATCGAAAACACCCCTGGATGAAGGTTCTTATGTAGATATTCATTTACTTTCTGCCAAATTTATTAACTGTTTAGTCCTTTTAAAGCCAAAAACAACTAAGTCAATTACGTCCATGTCTTTTTATCCTCTAGAGTTTTTTAAAAAAAAATTTCTTGTTTGACGCTAGATCATTACATAAAAGGTGACATTCAAAACCAATGCAGACTCGTGAACTTTGCTCCCTTGGGTGGCGAGGAAATGACACAATAGCACTTCATGGGGACAGGCGATGCTATTGTGTGCCGTTTCTTTGCAAGTGTGCGAGATGTAAGATGAAAAGAGCTGTCGCTGTGCCCGAGATGGAATCCAATAGGGTCCACTTTGATCAGCAAGCCCAGGATTCACACAGGCAGACCAGTGGCTTCAACCGGGCTTTCATCTCCTGTGAGGGCGTGGGCGGGAGAACATGCCAACCTTTATGGTGTGATCCGCGGAGGTCCAGAACACAGAGTCACAGAGTACATTCGGAGTCAGTTAAGGACGTTCAATCCAACTTTATTCATAGAGCACTTTACAACACAGTCAAAGTGCTTGGCGCAAATTCAAAGCAAGTACAGAGCATTAAAAGTGTGAGATAAAATGTCAGCAAAACAGCAAAAACAAACAAAATGAAAGAAAAACAAATATAACTACACTTCAAACTAGGATAAAAGTGCTGTACCTCGTTTTTTTTTTTTCCCTGTGCTTCCTGCAGCTAATTATGAAGCTTTTTATTGTCCGATAATCAGAAGTGCACGTTACCCATTAGCATGCTAGTTGCTGTTAGCATTACTGTGACTGCAAAACTACGCTCTTCTCTCCGAGAGTTGTAAAAAGTGCTTTTATCCATCCATCCATTTTCTTCCGCTTGTCCAGGGCCGGGTCGTGGGGGCAGCAGTCTAAGCAGGGACTCCCAGACTTCCCTCACCCCGGACACGTCCTCCAGCTCCTCCGGTGGGACCCTAAGGCGTTCCCAGGCTAGTCGAGAGGCCTCCCTGGGTCTCCTTCCAGTGGGACATGCCCGGATCACCTCCCCAGTCAGGCGTGCAGGAGGTATCCGGAACAAACAGATGCCAAAGCCACCTCATCTGGCTCCTTTCGATGGCTCCACCTCATCGGCTCTACTCCGAGCTCCTCCCGTGTGACCGAGCTCCTGTTGGTGCTTTTAAGTGAGGATAAACTTTGGACCACTGCAAACAGTTTAAAATGAACTAGCTCTTTCGTTTTTTTAAGACAGTAAAAATTAGATACCACACACACACACACACACACAAAAGAGTTTTAAGAAGAGATTGAGCTACTTCCAAAGTCTTGGGGACAAGGTCTAAACTGTAGCGTACAAGTCCACTGCTTAACTTTAACTTTACCTTTCCATGGACACAAGCAGGTGGCAAAAGAAGGCCAACTTACAAGTCACATTTGCAGAGAGGCAACAGCATTCACAGTAAGAAAATGTGTATTTTATGGTATCGTTGAGCAATAAAAGCAGTCGTGATGAAATAAATGAAAGATAGATAGATTTGTTTAATGTCACACTGTGGAAAAATCGGCAAAGCATCTCAACATCTCAATGCAGACACGTAGGTGACAGAACACCCCAGGAGAGTTATGCAGTGCACCTTTAAATGAGACATATTGTGCTTTTGTCTGCTATATAGCTACCTGTAGATAAACTGCATTACTGATCTAAAATGACTTGAATAAACAAACAAGGCCACACAAAAGGTTAAACTATCAGCGCCTTGTGTTATGTTTTGAAGGTCCTTTAAGCAAAATATAAAAAGAAGAGCTACTTTTCTTATTAAATACATTGTCTGTAACATTATTACTAATCTAAAATTGCTGCATTACTGATGTAAAATAAACAAACAAGGTCGCACAAAAAGTTAAATTATCAGCGTCTTGTGTTATGTTTTGATAGTTTCACAAGGTTCTTCAAGGAAATTATAAAAACTAGACATACCTTTCTTATAATAAAAGTTGTCTATAAGATTACTTCACTATAATGCCGATGTATAACAGAATCCTCATCCTTCCCTCTCCCTATTTGTGTCCAGTCAGGCGGGTGAGTACATGACTTATCCCGTGCCCTAGAGTCCGGCCCCACCTGGCCCCTTTCTCTCCCTCCTCTCATCTCAGGAACTAAGCAGGTGTTCTGGGTTGTGCAGCCGGGGGAAATGGGGTTGCCCCGTCCTCGACCCCCAGCTGTGAATGATGGATGTTATAACTCCAAAGGTCAGAGGTCGCCCGCAGAAGATCAAAGTGGCTCTAGTTAACCATGGAGCTCTTGCAGGACATAGCCGGATACATTTCAATCCCACCTCCCCTCCATCCACTTTCTCTATATATCTCTCTATGAACTCGGGGCTGGAAGCAATTGGATGATATTTTAGAGACAATAGCAGCTTTCGCGTCTGTGTCGGAGTGTCTCTGGTGTGTAACAGGTTGTTACCCAGAAGTGTGAAATCCTAGGTGTCACTTTTATTACCACCTGCGTTATGGCAAGACATTTGTTGTGATGTCTCTATGTCACAACAAGCCATCCCAAATGCACTCCTCCACAGCTGCTGCACAAACAATCCGGCCCAGATAAACTTCTTAGAATCATTTTTATGTGCAAATCCAAAGCGACTTTGAAGTGTATTGTGTGATTCATAGGTTTTAAATGCCCTAGATTAGGCTTTGTTCTTGCTTTTGAAAACTGACTTTAGAGCTTGTATCCATGTTATAATGTATCCTCCTTCAGAATTACTACATTTATTAAATATGTTTTAGTCTTGCATATCCAACTCCTTCAGAGCTCTAAATGGCCCTCTCAGGGCACATCCTTTTGAGTATTTATAGTTCATATACTCAATTCCCCTTCAATAAGGGAGACATATTATGCTAAATTTACTTTTGAGAGCTATTAGCCATGTTGTATATTGTTTCCCCTTCTCATTTACCCACTCATAATTATATTTAGAGTGATTCATGCTCTCCTGCACTAAAGACACAATGGCTACAAAAATTGGCATTGTAAACCTCTACCATATGGACGTAGGATTCTAGCTTGTAGCATTGCTACAGTGAACTACCGATCCATAGGCGGGCCCATCAGCAAGGATTGGCATTGAGGGGCTTTGTTGGGAGTAACTTTTGATAATGAAAACTGATTAGCCACTGTTTTCAACTGGAAGTTAGCTTTTTTTTTTTTCTTTTTCGCAGGACAATTTAAAAGCTCAGGGTAGGTCAGGCGTAGGTAGGCTGATCTTAACATAAACAAAGAAATTCAAATTCATATAGCTTTGTGGGCATTCTTTTACATACATCTGCAGCATATGAAAGAAATGTATCATCTTGCATGGATATGAACAATTGTTTTTCTTTTGAGTAGCGATATCATTTGAGTAAGTGGTGTATATATATACTCACCTGAAGGATTATTAGGAACACCATACTAATGCGGTGTTTGACCCCCTTTCGCCTTCAGAACTGCCTTAATTCTACGTGGCATTGATTCAACAAGGTGCTGATTCATTCTTTAGAAATGTTGGCCCATATTGATAGGAGCATCTTGCAGTTGATGGAGATTTGTGGGATGCACATCCAGGGCACGAAGCTCCGTTCCACCACATCCCAAAGATGCTCTATCGGGTTGAGATCTGGTGACTGTGGGGCCATTGTAGTACAGTGAACTCATTGTCATGTTCAAGAAACCAATTTGAAATGATTGGAGCTTTATGACATGGTGCATTATCCTGCTGGAAGTAGCCATCAGAGGATGGGTACATGGTGGTCATGAAGGGATGGACATGGTCAGAAACAATGTTCAGGTAGCCCGTGGCATTTAAACGATGCCCAATTGGCACTAAGGGACCTAAAGTGTGCCAAGAAAACATCCCCCACACCATTACACCACCACCACCAGCCTGCACAGTGGGAACAAGGCATGATGGATCCATGTTCTCATTCTGTTTACGCCAAATTCTGACTCTACCATTTGAATGTCTCAACAGAAATCAAGACTCATCAGACCAGGCAACATTTTTCCAGTCTTCAACTGTCCAATTTTGGTGAGCTCGTGCAAATTGTAGCCTCTTTTTCCTATTTGTAGTGGAGATGAGTGGTTCCCGGTGGGGTCTTCTGCTGTTGTAGCCCATCCGCCTCAAGGTTGTGCATGTTGTGGCTTCACAAATGCTTTGCTGCATTCCTCGGTTGTAACGAGTGGTTATTTCAGTCAACGTTGCTCTTCTATCAGCTTGAATCACTCGGCCCATTCTCCTCTGACCTCTAGCATCAACAAGGCATTTTGGCCCACAGGACTGCCGCATACTGGATGTTTTTCCCTTTTCACACCATTCTTTGTAAACCCTAGAAATGGTTGTGCGTGAAAATCCCAGTAACTGAGCAGATTGTGAAATACTCAGACCGGCCCGTCTGTCACCAACAACCATGCCACGCTCAAAATTGCTTAAATCACCTTTCTTTCCCATTCTGACATTCAGTTTGGAGCTCAGGAGATTGTCTTGACCAGGACCACACCCCTAAATGCACTGAAGCAACTGCCATGTGATTGGTTGATTAGATAATTGCATTAAGGAGAAATTGAACAGGTGTTCCTAATAATCCTTTAGGTGAGTGTATGTCTCATTGTGTTATGTTACTTTATCACTAACTATAGAAAAATATCTATACATATATAGATATATTTATATTAGACTATATAGTCTAAATATGACTGGGAACTGATTAATAAGAAAGATGATTTTATATTTAGATTTTCAACAAACTGCTTCTCAGTGAACACTTTCCCCCCCTTATTCTACAAAGTCCACAACCACCACTAAAACAGCCTGTCCCTGTGTCCTGAGCTGCACTCTCCACACTGTGACTGTGTGCTAATGACTGCCATTGAAGACAGACAGGGTGACATGTAGTAATCTCTATTCAAACAACTTCCAAGCCTGACATAATGTAGGCTGTCACATGTCTGCAGCAGCTCGGACAGGTGGACAGGTGTGTACACTGTGTTCAAGGGACACTATTGATTTTTGCTTGTATTTGATGGGATTGGTTGACAGTTCTGTGGCTTTTGCTTTTAGACATATTGGCATTAACATTGCACGTTGTCATGTGATGGTTTATTCACTGTATTCTGGATGTTGCCGTGGGTGCCACCATTGTCATTCGGGTTGTATTATTTTGTATGGGGCTGCTGATCTTAATAAGTTCTATACTAACTATGGACTGTGGCTCATTTATGCTCCATTTTTGTACGATCCGTGTGTTCAAAGTGTAGTAACAGTCTCTGCATGTAGGTTTCATCCGTTTCTAATGTCAAATATGTATTCTGTCAAATAACCACCAGAGGCTCAAAGTCAGTTTGACAGTTGATCAAAACTGAAGAAATGGAGCAAGAAAACATTGTTTTGCAGCCTGCTTTAGTCACTTAAAAAAAAAAAGTTTAGCTTCCTCTATCAAGCTGTGTTCACTAGTGTCCCCAGCATCCAGCACATGTATGTCTCTGTTGTAGAGATTCCACATGTTCTGATGAGATGGACCAAATGACGGACAGAACAATGCAAAAGAAGGACAGAAGCGTGTGTATCCATGTGCGTCTCAAATTGAGAGCATAAACCAGCCTTAAGCTGTTTTAAAGCCTCCCAAAGATTTGGTGCATTGTCAAGTTGTTGGTGCACATGAATATTGAACATTTTACACAAATAAACCTACTTTCTATCTATGTTTTTTGGGAACAAAACTTGTCTCATATTCTCCACTGAAATGAATGGGATTCCCAATTAACCTGAACAAAGTGAGGTTTAGTAAGGCAAGGCAAGGCAAGTTTATTTGTACAGCGCAATTCGTACACAAGTTAATTCAAAGTGCTTTACAGAATAAGAAAGACATTAAAATCATACAAATCAAAACATAAATAATCAAAGTAATCATCATAAAATTACCATTAAAACAGAAGAGTGCAGAATAAAAACTTTTCAGTCGTATGCACAGCTAAACAGAACAGTTTTGAGCCTGGATTTAAACATTGTCAAAGTAGAGGTCTGTCTCACATCTTCAGGAAGATGCATTTAGTAGTAGGAGCATTTACAGGCAACAGTGGGCCACAATAAGGTCAATAGACTTAAAAAAATAAAGCAAACTCAGTCTGAGGAAAATGGGAATGTCATGATTATAGCAATTCTTATAACAACATGATAGTTTACAGTAATTTTTGAGCAGATAGAGAAACACGACCAAATTGATGAAACATGCATGAATGAAGCAAAACACAGCTCCAGGTATGTTTTTGATGAGAAAACAATATTATAACATGGTTAGTTTTGCTTGAAATCCTCATGAAGTCTGGGTTTTCTCCGGGACCTGCTCTTTCTCCTATAAAACTGATTTGACCACTGTCTAATTCATGTCATGACCAGGAACCATGCTCAAGAACTGGTGAAGGCTCAACGTTTACTTCATTCTCGTTTTTTGATTGTCGATAGATATTTTGTTGGTCCTAAAGAAAACTTGTTCAATTGATGTCAAATCTCCCTACAGGGACAACAAAGTCAACCTTTCCTCATTATCATATTAACTATTAGACATTGCAACAAGACTGTCAGTAGTCATGACGTCAACTTGTTTTGTTTTATAATGTGGATTTTAGATGGATAGATATGACACGTTTGCCCTCTACTCATCAAACACAAACACAACACAAATTATAATTGATCGCGATGGGTTTCTACATATCCTGGTTTTGAGATAAGATAAATTTCCCCTAACAAATACGTCATACATATATAGTTCAAAATTGTCAGGTAGCCTCTTTTCAACAATAAAACCATCAATTTAAATCAGCTGTTTTCTACAATGAAATGCCACCATGGAGAGTCGGGTCGATCAGGTGGACCATTAGAACCATATTGCGGTTTAGAATTACAAAATATAAAATCATAATCTACGTAGGTCACAGTTTAATACTTGAAAATGTCTTTAAAGTGTTATCATAATCTTTGTTCGAAGCTCATCACTTACCACTCTGACCTCACAGTAAGGGCGACGGCGTTTTTCAAATCCACTTAATATTTCTACGCAAGCTCAATGATTTAGTCAGAACTCATAAAAGAGTGTAGAACAAACACAACTTTCTCCCTCGGTTGAAATGGAAGGTTGAGATGAAGGGTGATAGAATAAAAATATTGATTCAATCGGCTCACCGTCTTCACCTGAGTTAATGAGTCATTATTTTCACGTCTGCACCCGGAGGACCCATAAAGTATTGTGTGTCTGCTCCAGTGCATGGGATGATTAGCTCTCTCATTAGGAGTGCAGCCGGAGTGCGTAAATCTCCAGAGAGAACCAACATGGCCGACCATTGTAACAGCTGTAAGTGCGTTCCGTGACAAATTCCGCCCTCACTGTCCCCCCGCTCCAGAGACCTTGACACCAGCTTCAAGATTCCTACATTTTCCGGACGTTGCGATGGCTCATTTTGCTTGTCTCCAAAGCGTGTCGTGCTTAAACAGACTCGACCCCAAAACACAATAGAGGCCCGGTGGTGTCACAGCTAATGTGTATGTATATAAGCGCTGCTGCTGTTGCTGTTCATGGAAGGGGCGGTAATGGTTTGGAAATCAATTTGATGATGTCTAAAGGGAAAACACCACCGAGGATACGTATTGTGTGAAAAACAAAGCAGTGCAATGAGGTAATAAAACAATAGCGTTGGAATTACATGCTTTTATGATGGGACTTTATGGTATGCCACTTAAGAGCCAAATACAGACAATGTGGTAGGGATCTGGAGAAGGGTTCCCATGATGCTCCCATGATGCTGCACTGCGGTTTTAAAGATAGGTGAAATGCAAAGGACATAATAAAGCTCTAGTTCGAAGGCCAAAAACTTTACCATTTGTATACAGTATAATAAAACTTTATAATAAAACAACTCATCCTTCGTGGGTGGTCTCTGCCATGCCCGGGAGCTTGAGGGTTATGCGCAGTATTTTGTTTAGTAGCGTACTTATATATCCCAGAAAATACCTTTTGAAATTCTTTTGAAGTGTCTGTGTAATTCCTCAGTTGTCCTAGTAGGTTTCATTGTAAAAGAAAGTTGAATTAGATAAGGTAAAACTTATTTTTTTAAACCTTTAATTTTAAACTCTTGCTTTTGACCAATACTATTTAACAGCCAAACAGCAACACATATTGGAAAACAGTCCTATTGGATCATATCATACCTTCTTGTTACATTCAGTTTGGAAAATGGCCACTGTCAGCTATCGTTCATACAGTGCAGACTTTGGTTCATATCAAAGTTTGTCAGTGTTGTTTTGATTGGTGGGATGATGGAGCCCTTATCTGAACTGACAAGGATGTCTCACAGACCCAAGTCACTCTGACAGAGATGTCATAACTGCAACTGTACTCACTGCTCACTCACTGCTCACTCACCGGAATGATGACTCCCACCTCTCACTCGAGTTCAGTTTTGGGAAGCTACGTAATTTGGGAATGCATCGTGACTTTAAATATTTAGCGGTGGATTCAATGCATCAGAAAAGCAAAGTCGAATGTCTTCAATAGAGAGATGGCATGATGTATGATGTGTGATATGGATGTAATGCGATAGATAATAATATATTTTTTCTAACATTCACTGGACAATACAGACATGTCAACAACAATATCCCCCATAGAAAATTGAAATGCCATGGGAAAGATCAGCAGAGATATAGATGGAGACCTGCTTGTCTTCATAGTGAGGTTATTGCTTTGTCTGGAATGGCGTTAAATATATCTATTTTGCATTTATTTATTTATTTTTTTAATGAAACAAGAAAAAATTCATCTTACTTACATTCTTACTGTTAGCAGGCTTGCCTCTCCATAGATCTGATTTGTCATTTTACCCTTTTCCCATTTCACAGCCAGTTAAAAGTTTGGACACACCATCTCATTCAGTGGTTTTATTTAATTTATTGATTTTTTTTTACTACTTTCTACATTTTTGTATACCACATATAGAAGACATCAAATATATGGAATTATGTAGATTTTTATTTATTTATTTTTTTTCAAATTCTGAAAGTAGCTAAACTGTAGTATATATAATGTGAAAAAAAAATAAATAAATACAAAAACAAAAAACTGATTGGGCGGGTGTGTCCAAAATTTCGACTGTTAGTGTAAGTAAGTTCAGTTTCATTCTCAACATTTCATGCACTGCAATAACATCTCCAAAGAGACCAGGAGAAGCCAGAAAAGTTACATGGTAATCCACTGCGTCTGTTTGATCATTTGATATCGATCAGTTCACTTATTTGTTCATTAATATCTGCATTTAGCTCTCTTTATATAAGCCACACAAAAACTGTCATTTGCTGATCATTGCAGCGTTTCAAAATCAAAGTCTTTAAACGGCTGCCGCTGCTGCTGCTGCTGCTGCTGTGTTCTGCTGATGAGAGGACAAAGTCAACTCCTCACTGGAACGATCACACTGTATCGATCAGTAGTGTTTTATGGCTGGGGCGGAAGATATACGTGCGGATTAGTCAGTAAAGGTTTCTGAGAGGTGGAGCCCATTTACAACCAGCTCCCGTAGTGCTTCCTATATGCACATCTGCGCGTTTTTTTTTTTTTTATGAATGAAGTCTTTTACTAGTGACTGTCAGGAATAAAATAGTGGACAAACTGAGCTCCCATTGGTCCATGCAGGGAGAAGAGTTGTGCGTCAGAGTGGATTTATAAGGCACTTTGTTGTAGTCGTAATTAACTGTGTGGAGAGTAGAATCTATTAAGAATGTAGATTGTCAATACTGAGTGACTGCTATATGGGCTTGATGACTCACTTGCGTAGGTGTTTATTTTGAGCAACTTACATATACGCAGTTTAAATTGTCCTGGTAAGAGGTCACGTTTTTACATAGCGCTTTTCAGTCTTCAAGGCACTCAAAGCGCTTTACATCAATACACCACTCGCCTATCCACCTGCAGTATTCCTATAAACGCACACTCATACACCAGAGTAGTCAGACACTGAGGGAGAGTATTTATTTGTGAGAGCTGGATTTGATGTTTATGTCGAGAGCGGGGATTCGAACCGCCAACCTTCAGATCAGCAGCCAAGCACTCGACTAACTGAGCTTACTGTCGTCCTGTCTGACCATGTTAAGTATACAGTTATTCTTATATCTCATGACAATGGGTGAATACTTTAATTAGCTTTGTGCTTGATTGACGGTTGCAGATGAACGGTATGTTATGTGCAATGATGCTAGCTTCTTTCAGATGTTGTTTATGTGTCATGATCGGCCCTTTTTGCACCTCTCCACTCCCTCATGCGAGCCTGAAGCTGGGCGGAGATTTTTGGCTCCTCCCGTGCACACCTGGGGCTAATCACCAATCAACCACACCTGGGAAGGATAAGAGGAGCCAGGACATGACACCCAGCGCCAGATCGTCCGCGTATGTTTGTGGTACTCCTTGCTTGGCTCCGTTCTTGTTTTTGCCCTCTTTTGGATTTTACTTATTGGATGTTCTGGCTCCTCACCAGATCCTGCTCCCTGAACCTGCCCTCCTGTTTCGGACCCTGCTCTTCCCCACCGGTACTGTCCACTCCTCACGCTCTCACCTTGGACCACAGCACTCTCCCCGATTCACCGTTTGATGTACTGTCGTTTTGCACTTCTGTTGTAAATAAACACTGTTAACTATTCCCCAGTTCTGTCTTTTTGGTCCCCCTTGCCCGTTGTTATGACATTATGAGAGTATAATAACGATTCAACAATTATTCACAACTTGGTTCAATAATCAGTTGTGGTTAACGACTTCTGTAGCCATACCTGGTCTTGGATACACTGTTGGAAAGATATGCGTCTTTATCAATATGGCTCTGACCTACAAATATTATGCCTGGGATTCAGAATACGCACTTCTTTACTATGTTAGAAAGATGTGAGTCTATCCCCTGGTGCATCTCCCTGGGTTCAGATGGGTGTGATTGACAGGTGGATTAGCCAATCAGGGACACGTCACGTTTGGTTCTGACTTGAGACGCAAGGGTTACCAGACTGATATCAATGTGTATAAAAAATGCAGAGAGGTATCATTCTTCATATCATACAAAAAGGAAACAGTAGGTTTGGCAGTAAAATAATGTAATGTCATACTGTGGAACATCAGGCCAAGTAAACACATCTCCATTGAGGAAAAAAAAACAAAACAAATAATAAACTGGAACTGATATACCGAGCCAATTCAGCCAATTTTTCGATTGACTAACATTGTGCCACTGCTGTGAAATTATCTAGCAATTGAGGAATAAGTTGCAGGTGGCAAATGTTAATGCTGCTACGGAACAGACGAGATAGGAAAATTGGTTTACACACATTTAAAAACAGGAATTAGAGGGTATGGGAAAACAAAGCAATACGGTCTTCTTACAAAATTACATCTTGCCGAATGGATTAATTGGTTACAATCAAATAAAAAAGAGGATATTATTTAAAAAAAACAAAACAAAACAATGATTTAGCCCTGCTTAAGATAGAACTGGTACAGATGGGTCATTGGCCATGCTGAGTTTACACCTGCACAAGCCGACGGTACCACTGTGGTGTGGTGAGTTAAATCACTAAAATACAAGTGTCCTCGTTTCTGTTACAGCCTCTATCAGTGATGAGCTATAAAACTTACTTTGCATTGGAGCTTTTTTGATTTATGGCGACGTATATTTTTTCGAAGCCATTTATGATTTATTGGATGGACTCTTAAAAATTCTATAGTCGACCAGAAACGCTGCATAGTTGGAATTAGGCTTTCAGAGCAGGCAAGAGTGTATAAAAAGGGGCCATTTTCCCGACAATGTTGTCCTTCAGTGAATGAGGTTTTGTAGTTTTGGAGGAAATAATGACAATGTATTCCATCTCCAGCTGCTTCATTTAACACAGTGTTTTGTAAAATTGTTCAACGCAATGTTTCCCATAAAGTGTATCAGGCCAATTGCTAAAGATTTTTCCATGTTAAGTTTTGCTTTCCGTTTGTTGTGGTTTCTTTACAGGTTTACTACAGTCCAGAGACTTCATTTACACACACTTATATTACGTAACTTTATGGACTGTGAATTTTCTGGTGGAGGGTCGGCCACCTTCTTATCTCTATAGAGAAAGGGGTGTTTCAGAATATATGTCAAATGAAAAGTATCAATCAGAAACCTTTCTTTCGGTTGGATTATGGAGATGATTTGTACATGCAGACCTCGTCCTGAAACCATTGGATCCACTATTTCACTATGCCCTTTGTTTTATTACAGGTGATGGATTTAAATCACTGTATTCCCAATGAAAAAGTGGGTTGGCTATCACTGTCTGTTGAAATTTATCTATTAGACTACAAAACCTGCCAGAACACCTCACCTGCTTGTTAATCACTGATACTTGGACCTTTTAATAACAGATCACATGACTGTATAAGGCTAAGGACAAGCCGCACCAAAACTGAGACAGGAAAGAGGACTTTTAGCTGTTTTGCTTCACAAAAATAGAATACACTCCAAGGAAAAAGCCACACTGGATACGCTGGAACACAATTGCAATTTAACAATCTGGTAACAACCTTTTAACACACACCTACACCTGTTTTTAATGTTTTATATGGATTTGTATACTTGTTTGTTTTTCCTGTTTCTATTATATTTTACAATACATGAAAAAGAGAGCCCAAGTGCTCTCATTAAGTTAAGGTAAGAAAAGAATTAATCTCCAAGGAGACAAGCATGCCCCCGGCTACATTTACAGATCAGATATATAAGCAAACACTCTTAAGAATGCATGTTTTTGAAGACTTAAGCAAAATTAGAATGCAAGATTGATATGATCAATATGCATAGTATCCTCATAAGAAAAGTATGTACCGTAAATTTCGGACTACAGAGCGCACCTTGATATAAGCCGCACCAGCTAAATTTGAAGAGAAAATCAATTTTGTACATATATAAGCCGCACCTGAATGTAAGCCGCAGGTTTTCATATTGTAACATGAGACATTTACACAGAAAGACGGTGCACCGACACGCTTTTTTTTAAACTGTGCCTGAAAATTGGCACCAACACGACAACAACACGGGATGAACACATCTGCAGGTTTAGAAAATAAAGCTGCACCAACACGGAAAATCTGCTTTTATTTCCTCTGAAAACTTTTGTCGTCTTTTTACATTGACCAAGTTGGATTCATTGATGTCGAGCTTACGTGCAGTGGCTCTATTTCAGGGGTCGGCAACCCGCGGCTCCGGAGCCGTATGCGCCTCTTTCAGCCTTATACTGCGGCTCTGCGTGGCTTGGGAACTGACAGACACAGCTCACAGTCCTGCGTAAAGAGCCCTGATTTTCAGACGCTGTGCGCACAGGGGTCAGGAGCAACTTTGGCCCGTCCCTAATGACACACTAATAAGCTCGTCCGTAGATGTATCATGAAAATCCTGCTGGAAATCGCCACAGAAATCTGTATGTAAAGATGTAGTAGCAAGTATATTATCTGCTCTTGTCTCCGCGATGACGTTTCACGTATAACACATCAGACACGACGCACAAAAGTAGAGCCACAAGCGAGTGAAAATGAGCCAAAACAAAAGTCTTTGGAGAGCTTTTAACAAAGGGGAAAAGGACAACTGAGGAGCCAGAAGAGGAGACTACGACCTCCAAGAAAAAGAAAGATAAATTTAACAGACAATGCCTACTTAAAATCTGGGTTTGTCGCTGCAGGTGACTCTCACGCACAGAGTCCGCTCTGCGTAATATGCGGGAAAAGCAAATGAGGCAATGAAACCTTCAAAACTGCTTTGGCACATGGAGAATAAGCACCTGGGATAAAATGATACGCTACGAGTTTTTTTGTTGTTGTTTTTTTAAAGAAACTGCGGAGTAGAGTAGACATAATCACATAATCAGCGCACACTGATGCAGCGGTTTGGTGAGTTGTATTTTTTTAATATACTTAAGTTATTTTTGCCATATTTATCTGCCACGTGTAGAAGGCTTGTCCGTGAAAGTAAAACCTACATTATTCCGTTACATTATTGTTATTATACAGTGTTATCTTCATTTTAGATGTCAAAAAGTATTTGCGGCTCCCAGTGTTTTATTTTACGTGGAAAGTGGGTCCAAATGGCTCTTTGCGTGTTAAAGGTTGCTGACCCCTGCTCTATTTCCTTCTTTATCTTAAAAACTGCATCATGTCCATTTCATGATGCGCAAAATGATCGTTCAAAATCAAAACTAGTGAATTCTTCAGAGCAGAATCTTTCCCCACGTCTGTCTCACTTTTACGTTTACAGCTAGAGAGCGCCCCCCAGGGGCCGTTATCCAGTAAAATTCCATATATAAGCCGCACTGCTGTAAAAGCCGCAGGGCTCAAAGCGTGGAAAAAAAGTAGCGGCTTATAATCCGAAATTTACGGTAGTTTGCTTTAAATTATGCAATAATGCTAACTATACTATCTAATTTGTTCAGACAAATGTACATGTGGTAGTATTTTATTTCATTCACACCATTGAGTATACATGTCTCCTAATGCCAGTTGAATTGAAATTGTTAGTTTAAGATATAGAACAGCACTTATATAAATAAATAATGTTAACCCATTGTCCCCTTAGAAAGCACTTTGAATTATTTTGTGCACGAATTGTGCTATACAAATAAACTTGCCTTGCCTTGCCTAGAATTCTAAGTTTCTATCTGTGTGCTAGATATCGTAGGTTTCTTTCTTTCTTTATCTTTTTTTATACAGAGGAACCCAATGAGAGCACTCTCTTTGTCATGCAGCCCATGCAGTAAGACAAACAAAACATAGCAAGCATACAAGTCCATATAAAACATGAGAAACAGGTGCAGGTGTGTGTATAAAAGTTTGTTACCAGATTATCCATCCATCCATTTTCTTCGGGCTTATCACGGGAGCAGAAGTCTAAGCAGGGACTCCCAGACTTCCCTCACCCCAGACACGTCCTCCAGCTCTTCTGGTGGTGGGACCCCAAGGCATTCCCAGGCCAGCCGAGAGACATAGTCCCTCCAGGGTGTACTGTGTCTTCCATGGGGCCTCCTCCCGGTGGGACATGCCCAGAACACCTTCCTAGGGAGCGGTGGCTCTACTCAGAAATAGGGTGAGGAGCTCGAAGGGAGCGCCCAGCCACTCTGTGGAGGAAACCCATTTTGGCTGCTTGTATCTTGTATCTCGTCCTTTCGGTCATTACCCAGAGCTCATGACCATAGGTGAGGGTAGGAGGGTAGATTGAAGGGTAAATCGAGAGCTTTGCTTTTCAACTCAGCTCCTTCTTTACCACAACAGGCTGATACAGCGATCGATTGTTACCAGATTATTAAATTGTCATTCTGTCACCAATGTATCCAGTTTTGGTTTTCCTCTGAGTGTTTTGTATTTTTACAAGCATTTTCTACAAGCTCACTTTCTTTAGCCTTGTGCTCTGTGAATGGTCAGAACTTTAATACCAGATCACATGATTGCATAATGGAAAAAAACAAAACAAAAAAAACCCAACATAAATAAAAAATGACCAAACTCTACAAAAGTGTGCAGCAGTAACCCAGGAAGAAGAATATATGTATCTCTAAATTTCGACAAAACCTTCATGTAGAACCTTATAATTCTAGGATGATTATTTTCTGATTAAACAAAGGTTAAGGCTACGATAAGTCAAGCCATCCAAAAAAGCATAGTGACATTTTTGCATAACTCTAAATGAATCCGACCTAGTAACATGATAAACACGGCACAGGCATTAAATATGTATTAATGTAGTCCATTCGCGGCACGACTGATCTGAGCCATCTCCGGGGACAGCTGTGAGTATGAGTGACAAACATTTTCAAGATGTTTATGTTTGACTGTTGCTTCTTCCCCCCCCCCCCCCGGGCATCTGAACCGTGTGACTCCAAACCAATGCGTGCCACGTCTACCGCTCCATCACACCTCCAACGCATCAAAACACACCTGACAGAAGCTACGCCGGGCTGCTCTTTAAAGGATATTTGTCCCCTTGAATGATGCTCGCGTTCGCAATCAAAGCCCCGTCAACTTCCCCTCCGGCTGAATTCCAAAAGGCCGTAACTGATCGGCAATCTGAGAGACGGCTCTGGGAAAAAACAAAAAACAAAACACAAAATCTGAAAGTGTGGGTGGATATTTATCGCATTTTCAAGACTGAAATCTGTATACACTTTCTCTTCATGAGCGATAAAAAAACAGGTTGTCATTATGTAAATTATTGATTATTTGGTCAAAGACGTGTTTTTTGTTTTTTTTTACATGCGTTTGACCAAAATTTGTCTTGTCCCAGTACAGGTATATTGTATAAGCAGCTGTTGCAGTCAAAATAAGTCAGCTGTGTAATAACTACATCTAATTACAAAGCATTTTATTGTCCGATAATCAAGAAGTGCACTGTTAGCATGTTAGTTTTTTGCTTCACAGTGATGGCAAAGCTGTGGTCTCTGGAAGTTGTGAAAAGCAATTATAAAGTAATCGTGTTGACTAACTAGCATGCTCGGACTGCATAAATATAAGTGAGCAATACTTGTACTTTTAGAGTAAAAAGTAGAAGTGTAGTTAATTTGTTAGTGCTAAATGCAGTGATATTGATGTAAAAATGATACATATTTTGGTCAACAGTGACAATACAAAATTATTTCTTTTTTTTTCAGCGTATTTTATGCATTTATTTTTGTTTGCTCAAAGCCGAAGCTTAAACTCGAAAACTTAAGTCAGGATGTTACCACGAACATGGTAAAAATAGCCCCTTTGATCATATGAAAAGTACTTTTTACTTTTCAGTCCGGTTCAAAAATGAAATGGAGTAGAAAGTACAGATACCTGCTCCCAAATGCAGTGAAGTAAAAGTTAAATACCCACTTTAAAATGTCCTTAAGTTAAGTACAGATACCTAAAAAAAAAAAGATTTAAGTACAGTACTTTCTTACTTTTACTTTCAGTCAAAGTAAGAAAGTACAGTCAATGTAACGTCCCCAAGATGTAACACAACCCACCATGTCTGTGATAGACAACTGGCAGCTTATTTTCCCCTGTCAAAATCACCTTAGGCCAATGAGCCAATCAAAGAGAAGCAATGCTGGCTCCACTATCAAGAGCGTTTCATGTTCGGGCCGTGGGGAGCTCATTTGATAAAGAGGCAGACGTGAATGGAGAGGATTCATCATTCTGAATGGCCATGCCCTTGGTGCTTGATGGCTCGGAAGTGTATGTTTTTCATCTCACGATACATTCTCTATAAGGTCTGTCAGTCTTTTGAATGGCAGTATGCTAAAGGTGAACTGAGCCTTTTGTAATTGTACATACAGTGGGTGTGAGGAAAGGTCAATATTTAATGGCACGAGAAGAATGATAGTGTTGAATCTTTGCACTTATAATGTAACTGATATGGCAGTGAGCATATCATTCACATTTGTTCAGTTAGAGGGGTTTTATTGCAAAAAAAATGTGAGTAGCATACAGAACAAATTTAATGTATTCGAAGAAATTTTCCAGCAACTGAGACATGGTTGGTAAATATTACTTAAAAGTTATTTTGAGTTTTTACAGTGACTATTACTGCTAATGACAAGTACAATTTAACTTGTGATTTAACTTGTGATGTAGACACAGTTGATTATCTAGAATGTGATTTGTCAAATTCTAATTGAAATTATGAAGCTTTACAGATGATTTCAGACTGTCTGGAAGGTGCATCCACTGCCTGATTGTTTGTAATGAAAAGGCCGATCTAGCCACAGTGTGTATTTGCATTCATCTTTATAATGATTTTCCCTCTGACTTTTACAGCAGTTTGTCCACATGACAGGTGGGGTATCCATGTACCGAGTTTGCATGTTCTCCTCATGTCTAGGTGGGTTCACTATGTGCACTCTAGATTCCATCTATCAACCCAAAACATGCACAAAATAGGAAAAATCCCCTTGCTAAATTATGAAAGGTTCTGAAAAGTCCAGCTTTCTTTTTAAGATGTTACCTCTAGACCAGTACCACACTAAAGGAATATATTTTCTTTCAGAACACTGTACTAAAACACTGTTTCTCAAGGTAGCATGCAATTTTGATGGTTAATACATGAGTATCTACCATCACAGGAATTTTCTAAGAACCTTTTTATGTAATTAAGTTTTTCATAAGTGAATATGAAATAGCCTTCAGACAAAATACAAGACGTGTCACTTTAAGTAAATACGTTCACGTCTTTCTTCAAAATGACCCTTCTTGATTGTAAAAGCCAAAGCTTTTCAAATTCAAAGTACTTCAAACCAGTTGAAGGAAACCTGAATGTTATCCAAATCATACATTTCACTATTCTACTGTGTGATTTTGTGACTATTATTTCCACATGAAGTGCTAAGGAAGTTTTCATTCCTCAAAAGTTCATGGCGAGGGAGAGTTGTGAATGCGTTGTCAAGTGTCTCTTGGAGCGCTGCTGAATAGGTGGACCAATGCTTGGCTTTGTAAAGGGCAAGTTTTAAGGGTCACCAAATATTGCAATTGCCAAAATCACACACCATGCACCATGGCCGAATTGTATGGAGTATAGTAATATTTATACTAATCCTGGAATTAACCCTTTGGAGAGCTTTGCATAGCATCAGTAAAGGTGCACTATGTATCTTTGCTCATGAGGGGTGGCATCTCCATGAAGACTTGTTTCACAGTATGGTATTAACATTTCAAGTAGATATCATCCAAGTAGTTTCTTCAGTTCTGAATGAATGAATGAATGAATGAATAAATGAAAATTCTGATTGCAGACTGAGGGTGCTTTAAACTTGTTGGGTGCTGGTCTGAACTGATTTTAGTCCTGTTTTGGTCATGTCCTTGTTTAGTCCTGGTCTAGTACAGGATTAGTTCCAGGTTTAGCCCCAGTTTAGTCCCGATTTTGATGTATGATAATAGCTATGTTCTAGAGATTTAAAAAAAAAAAATCTTTCTGCTAAATACATACGTTTTTTCATAGCAGTACTGCATAGATATCACAATATGCCTTTAACTCCACGTTTTATAGTCCATTTGTATTTCACTGGTTTTGATGAATGCTGAACAAAGCCAAAACGCCAAAATATACTTGAATAACAGAAAAGGCTCACAACTGCAATGTGAGAGGAATATATTTCGACAGCTTACCATTAACGTGACATGAGGAGGCTTTGTGGGAAACCAAAGTGAAAGCCCAGTGGAGCAGAGAAAGAGTTTGAGAGTGGAGTTTGGACCGGCGAAGAGGACGGATGTCTCTGCTGCAGTACATCCATCATGGCTCCTGGTGAAGAAGCTCGGCGGAAACTGGGTCTGATTAAATGGCATTTGACAGCTTGTGTGCCGCTGCCAAATGGCACCTATGAGGGACGGAGCGGGGAGGGAACGCTCTGTAGCCTTATGAGGGAAGAAATTAAGACTGTGAAGTGGCAAGCAGCGCTGTAAAAGAGTTAGCCCTCTGATGATAGGAAATACCATAACTCCAGCTGTATTTTAAAACAAACTATACACAAACGGTTTCCTCCTCGCCAAGCTGAAGCCTCGAGGATTGACTACCGTGATGCCTACATACTGGACTCCAACTGGCGCGAAACAGGGCTGCTCACCTCCTCTCCAACACTCCCAAACACTCACATATCACCCCTGTCCGTCTCTTCACTGGCTCCCTGCGCGATTCAGGGTGGACTATAAAATCCTGCTGTTTGTGTACAAGGTTATAAACGGTCTTGTCCTAGCCTACCTCACGGAACTTCCCACAATCCACCACTTTGTTAGAGCTCTGAGCATACATTTTTGGTTATCCCCAGATCCAGATACAAGCGAGTATGCGAGTCTATCCCGTCCCAGCTACGATGTGGGACTGAACGCTCTGCAAACCTTAGCTGAAGAGACACTCGTTCAGGTTTGACATTGACTCCTAGTTCGACTGCGCTTACCGCTCTTGGTATTTTAATTACTGTTCTTACTACTTTTTGTTTTTATTTGCCATCTTAGGCTCTTAGAAAAAGCTGTATCAACAAACTTTGATTGATTGATTGCTATGGAAACGAAGAGGTCTTGTACTTTGCATTAGACAATAACATATGTGGACTGTTGTTTTTTTATATGACACATTCTTCTAATGGTTATGCAGCATTTTAACATTTTGGTATGTCCCAAGTGTACAGAACTGAATATATTATGGTTAAAACCCTTAATATGTCTCCTTTAACAGTGTTTTCACCTAGCAACAAACACTAACTTAGTATGTTTTTTGAGGAAAGGGATCTTGACACTATATTACCTTCGTATGACTGGTTGGGTTAATATATGTGCCAGTCCAATCTTGGTTATTTACATGTACATACATTTTACGCACCATTAATTCACTTCCCACAGTCACAACTTCAAAGGGGAGTACTCACATAAGTATCTTGCTCAAGAACACCACAGCAGAATGCAATTTAACCACCCCCAACGAAGTAGATTTTCTCCAATTACGCAAGTGCAGCTTTCTAATGGCATCTGCTTTTACAATCAAAAATATCCACAAATCCTATGCATAGAAAACTTTGGCTACAAGTTTACATCCCGTGGTCTTCTTAACGTACTCGTGACGGGCACACAAAGTACACAAGCAGGTTTATGGCCCACTTTAACTTATATCATAGCTCCACAGATCTTTTTTTACGCAGTGTTTAAACTCTTCTTTTCAGCCTGGTATCTGGGTTTCATATACCGCTGGGAGTCGATCCATTATTTCTTGTTTGTGGACATGTCAGAGTGCCCTTGACAGTCTTCTGGAAACCTGCGCCACTTCACAGTTCACAGTTTACTGACACCCCCCTGTCCAAACTGACTAAGGCTGTGAGCGCTGGAATACAAATGAGAGTCAATACACCAGTGTCAGAAGCTGGCACACGGAGCAGCCCCAGTGACCCTGGAAGAGATTGCGTTTTGGGATTATAAACTAGTGCCAGGCTTCCAGTGTTAATTTTGACACATTTTTTTTTTTTTTTTTTTGCCAGTAGTTGCCATCCAGGGTTTAATGAAATTGTTGATTTAACCAACAGAAAGTTCAAACAGTGAAACAGTCTTCGTGTTTTGACTGAAGTGGTTAAAATGTTTTGTCAAAATTTTTTAAAACGTCATGCAAAAATGTAGGTAAAGCATCTTCCAAATCCATAAAAACATATATCATTTGAATTCTGATGACTGTATAGACGACTTTATAGGCCGTCTGTGTAATCCCTCAGTCATGCAGGTATGAGATGCATAGAAAAGTAAAAATTCAAATCTGTCAACTGGACAAAAAGTTGTAAGAGTGAAGCCGTTTTGATGCTCATCTAAGCCGCTTCTCATCAGTTCTGGTCAGATTACAAATGGACACTGCCTTACATCTATCTATTGATATGATGTGCACAGATACGCTCCTTTGTTCATTGTTTCTGGTCTGGGGCTTTGAGATTGAAAATTGGAACTTAGATCTTGTCACCACTTGTTTTGTTGATTTATCTTTAGATTTCATAATGTGACAAACTAGTCAACAAGTCTCTATAAAACAGTGTAACATCGCAGCCGCTACACATGGCAGAATTTAGTCCTTACACTTTCTCATGGGTGACAGGTCTAAAACAAACAAAACAAAACAAACGTATCTTCTTGGAGAAAAGCTGAGTGGTTTAGATCTTTGGCACGTAAAGAATACTTTGATATAAACTTTTCCAACCTATTAGTTTAACAATAGGGGCAGTGGTGGGTAGCTGGTTCAAAGCTCGTTTTTGTTTGGCAAGACACTTCAGGTTTCACATCTTCCACCATTAATGCAAAAACAATATCATTTTAGTTAATGAATGTGTTAGAAATGAGATGTAAACAATTTTTGTGAATGCATTCTAGTCAAGCACTATTTAGAAAAGTATTTACGTACATAATATATCCCAGATGACTTTGTGGTTTTTATTTGATTAGAAATAACTGCATTTAAAGTAGTGTTTTGAAAAGACAAGAAACTTCAAAAAGAATTGTGTGTTTGTGTATGTGTGTGTGTGTGTGTGTGTGTGTGTGTGTGCAATTTGGAAACAAACTTCTGGGTTTATTCTAACCAAAGAAGTGTGTCAAGAAAATGAGAACAAGTCTAATCTTCTTATAAAGAATATGGGATATGAATAATCTGTCTTTCATTGTTTACAAGTAATGCAAAATAGCTAAAACCCCCATGTGCTCAAAAACACAACTACCAATTCTTGTTCGTTATGGGAGTTTTGGCTCCTTGGTGGGATCCGAATGTTTTAGATCCATTCTCTGCAAACAGCCGTTCAAAAGTCTGGCTCTTTTACTACTTAGTTATATGACAGAAGCCAACGTGAGAATTCATTTTATCTACAAACTAATGAAATGACCGAGGTTCAGATGTGTTTAAAATGGTTCAAACTGAGAGTGGGAGTGTGTTTACCTTTTGGAATTATAAAAATCTAAATCAAATGTTGCACAATAATAATAATAATAATAATAATAATAATAATAATAATAATGTTGTTATTATTATGCCATATATGTTTTTCTGTGCACAAAGCTCTCACTTGTGTTGCCTACTCTGCTTCTGTGCTGATTTGTGTGTCGCTTCAGTGTTAACCATCTTAAAAATGCATAAAAAGTGGAAAGAAAAATATTTGATTCTTTTAAAAAAAGAGATCCAAAGCACTGACTTGTTCACAAATGCCACATTATTAGTTCATGTATTGGTACTTCATCAAATGGGCAAGCTCCATAAGTATTTAAAATTATTCAGATCAATACAGTAGCTTATTGATTAACTTTGGAAAATACAACTTCTTTAGGCCTGTTGGTTCTGGTGCTGAAGGTGGGTGGCTGATGGGTGTGAAAAATCAAGTATGAATAATGGCACACATATAAGTATTTGAGTATATGAGTACATTTGCAAGTACAATATCTGATTAGATGAGAAGCCAAGCTGTGATTGGCTGACAGGAACAAACACGGGTGAGGAGGTAAGAAATACTGTCTTCTTGTAAATTTATGTTTATGTTATGTTTAATTGGTTTATTTGAAGAGCACAATTCATACACAAAGTAATTCAAAGTGCTTTACAGAAAAAGAAAGACATTAAAATAACAATACAGCAAATCAAAACATAAATAATCATCATAAAACTAAAATTCAAAGAGAAAAGTGACAAATAAAAACCTTTCAGTCATATGCACAGCTAAACAGAACTGTTTTAAGCCTGGATTTAAAATATTGTGTTCATTTAATATATATATATAAAAAAAAAAAAGTGGTAAAAGGTAATATGAATTTGTAAATAAGAAAATCCAATTACCAGTTTGACCGTGGTTTGCCTGTAGTCGTCCAGGTCTGATCCATAGTAAAATGGATCAGACCTTTGTTAAATGGGGTAAAATTTTCTCTTTTTTGCAATTAGATCATAGCCACTATACATAACTTAGAAAATAAAATCAGTTTTGGTTTGGAATAGAAAGCAGCACGTTGTTTCCATTATATTTGGAGCCGATTCTGATGTTAATTGGCTGAAAATGGGCTACAGAGCGATGGCGCCTGTTCATTTGGCTGCATAGATAAACTCATTATAATTTACTCGTCAAATGGGAGCCATGTTATGTTTTCTCATTTTTATAACGGCCTCACAGCGCACGATACCACTCCTGCTCTTATGGGTTAGCACATGACATGCAATCAAACCAATCAGAGCCGCTAAGTAGATGGAGCAATATGGCATAAAGCTGGTTTATCGGCCAGAGGAAGCAGTCACTACTCATTTAAAAAGCATAATCTGGTCTGTTAAGGTCGTAATTTCATCTGTGAATGTCCAAAATGTTAGGTATTGTGGAATGTATGAGGTTTGGTAATACAATGCGTTTCTATAATGACTGCAAGTAATGTTGATTTAAAGCTAATCTGATGCTTGTGTATTTCTCTCACAAGCTAATAGTCAGTGGACACATTTTTATATAGCGCTTTTCCACCTTTAAGGCACTCAAATCTCTTTACATCAAGAAACCACTCAACCCTTCACACACATTCATACACCAGTGCACAGAGACACTGGGGGGTGAGGTGGGTTAAGTGTCTTTCCTAAGGACACAACAACAGCATTCATCTGCGGGAGCTAGAATCGACCTCTATACCTATGATTTTAACATCCAGAGCGGGATTCTAACTGCCAGCCTTCAGATCAGTGGACAAACACTCAACTGAGCTATTGTCGCCCCAATTTGACAGCTGCCAATCGCGTATCATTGCATGTGATTATTTTGGTGAGAATACGTGATATTCGGGGTGTTTGTGAGCAATAGAAAGACCTGTAAAGAAATTTATGGATGGTAGATATTAAAGTAACTCATTGTAAAATCAAACCAATAACATCTCCATAGTGACAAGCTGGTAGTAGACCCTCCACCAGAAATGTTACGTCAAATGTCACGTCTAACTTCCAGAACCTGAGAGGTGTTTAAAGCCGGGTGTCCGCTGCATGATTTTGGCTGTCTGCGATGAAATAGTTCTAATCGTGGGGAACATCTAAAATCATAGCTCAAAATTGTGAGATCAAACTTGGAACTGTTGCGTGACCAAAGACAAGCGGTGGCTGATGTATAAGCATGTTGGATATTTTGCACAGCTATATCTAGATACCATGGGGGGCCTGGGCAAGAGGTGATCTGAGGTCCATCTTATAAAACTTTTTTTTTTTTTTTTTACAGAGAAGTAAGTTGAAAATGGTATAAGTAGCACTTTTTTTCCACCTTCAAAGCACTCAAAACGCTTTACATCAAGGAACAACTCACCCATTCACACACACATTCATACATCTATATACGCAGACACTAGGGGTGAGGGGGGTTAAAGGTCTTGCCCAAGGACACAACAAGGAATCACACCGCCAACCTTTGTGTCAGTGCATCTGTGCTTTTACTGCCTGGGACCCTAAGCAACTACCTGGTTTGCCTACCACATTGTAGCGCTCTGCCATTTTGTAATCTTGGTCGCAGAGTGGGTAAGAAAATAAAATTGGAAAACGAAATAAGTACAGAGCAAATGGCCGTATGCTAGTGGCGGTGAAAACAGGAGTTGATTGGCAAAATGGCGTTTTGTAAATAAGTGATTAAAGATTGCTGAAACATGCACAAATCACTCCAAAATACAACCCGGAGTGAGTAAATGGTGAAGGGAAACAACTATAGCATGGTTAAAAGCTCTAAAAAGTCGATTTTGCATAATAGGTCCGCTTTAAGACCATTGAGCGCCATCTGTCAGTATTTCTGGGCTTGAATAGGAACAGTGGCTGGATCTCATTTGCTACCACGGCCAGTAGAAAGAATAGCATCCTTCTTGTTCAATTGTGTTATGATCAATGTCGAGTTTTTAACTCTGAGGTTCCCATTGCCTCCTCCGCCGACCTGGAGCTATCTCAATCACATTCACTTAAGGCTGGGTCTTGCCGCAGTACGAACAACAAATAAATAAATACAAAATGTCCATCAGGAGCAAGAGGAGGCAGTTTCTCATCCAAAGCTTCACGCTGAGAGCTGCCCACGGTTCCGACTGGTAACAGATGAAGGCAGAAGAAACGCGCTAGCATGAAATATAAGGCTGCTAGCGTATCCACTCAGCTAATGGGATAAACAGAGGGCTTATGGATGTCCCTGCCGGCCAATCCCACCTGTTCGTATGGATATTATGTGCTTTATGTAGCTACAGAAAATGATGTTATGATCATGCTCAAATCCCCATATTTGTGCTTTGTTGTGTAAAGCTGAACTCTGTGGTATTTCACTGCATGTGTAAATCTGTTCTATACATCATATTTTAGCAATTTGTCTTGTTTTTCTTGTTTTTTTTACATGGCATAGTTACCAGCATTTTTTTCTTTATTTATTTATGGATGTATTAAGCCTTTTTATGCATTCTACATGTGCACGAGAGTCAAATATATATATGTTCTGCAGGTAAATTCAGTTTTTCTGATTATATTGTTATAATCTGTGTCACAGTAAGTGGCTTTGCACTTGAACATCCATTAATCAGAATCAGCATGTATTTCATTCATGAAACTATTGCACATTAAAGTGTATTGTTTTGTATCCTGCTCTCGTATATTTATGAAAAATGGCACCGCAGGAGCATGGATTGTGAGTCAGAACCATACTGCTAATCGTAAGGAGGGTTCAAATAAGGCCTAGGGGAGATCATAGGAAACTTATTCAAAATTATTAATAATGCAGCTTCACCTGCTTTGAAAAAAAAAAAATTAAACTGTTCCGAACATTCTACCCGATCCTCCCAGTCCTGTGTGAACCGAAATTGCATAGTTCCAAAAATGATCCTCGGCCTTTGCTCAGTCAGCCTTTTCTTTCCAAACCATGAGACAGTGGAATCAGCTCCAGACAGTCTGAAATTACCTGTAGATCTAAACAATTTTACTAGAAATTTTAAAAAGTACATTTTAGAAAATCAAGTGTGTCCACATCATGTCAAAGTTCTGCCTGTTTTCTGTTTTGTTTATTCCCAGTCCAGCTTCGTTTCCCAGCCTGTTCCAGTCCTTTGTTTGCTGCCTCCCTGTTTTCTCCGCACCTGAAGTTCATTGCTAATCAGGGGTGTAACCTTAATGTTCTCCCTGTGTTCAGTTTGAGTTGCTGGATTGTCATTTGTTCATTTTGTTTGTTCATCTTGTGTGTACATTTGGTCTTTTGTTCTTTTCTTTTGTTCATCTAGAAGATACGCAGGCTCTGTATTGAAAATAATCCTGATGTGTTCACCGAGACAAGGAGTTTGGCGGATTTTTTGTGTTGAGAGTCCAGTTTTTCACCTTCATAATGATTTTATTTTATTTTATTTTGTTTTATATATGTTTGGACTGTAGGACATGGGGACATTTTATTGTATTTCACTGCTAATGTTAATGATGAACTGCTGGTCTTATATGAAATGTGTATTTGAATGTGTGTTCACCTGCTCAGGGACTGCAGATGGAAAGTAGCAGTAGCTAAATCTGCTACAAATAAATCTTTTCTTTTGTAAGATTAATGAATTTGTACATGATCCCTGACAAATAAAAAGCGTACTTACTCAAACAAGCATGGGTGCATGTAAAACCTCTTAAGATATGTTTCTGATAAGGGAACAACGTTATAACATGGTAGAAAGCTCTAAAAAGTTGATTTCACATTGTCTTTCTTGATGAAAACTTGAAAAAAATCCTAATGGGCTCTCATTGGCGGTCCCATCGGTGACTGGGTATAAATCTTGTCAGTGAAGTAGCATTTGGAGAGCACTTCAGAGACACAGAAATATAGGCTATATACAACATGCTGGTTAAGTGGTTGTCATAGAGATTGTGCAGTACACTTCTGAATCTTGGCAGGGTAGCAAATACTTGATGTATTAGAGGCAACAATTAAGGGGCATTCAAGCGCAAAGCCACTTAATGTGACACATGTTTTCACACAGATGCATGTACGCAAAAAATATACATAAATGCATAGTTTTTTCAACAGAACAGATTAATTTGTTGCGTTTGGGTCTACACTGTCACAGTAAGTAGTAGTAGAAAGATCCTTGGGGTGAGCAAAATTGCAAAATAAGTAAATGAATTAATACATTTCTCAGAACCTATTGCAATTTCACTCACAGTACTCAAACTATATGTTGGTACCAAGGAAAATGCTCTGTACTTGATACCAATTTCAACACCATATGATTATTTTCAGATAATATGATGGAACTTTCAACATAAACTAATATTTCATTCATTTGTCATTTCTTCAAGACTAAAACTACTTAGATATATCTGCATCCTCTGAGAGAATTTATATGTATGTTATGATAAAATAATCACATAAATAATGATCAAACTCGCTGGTTAAACAGCAATCCCTGAGTATCTTTATTTAAACGGCCTATACCACATTTTTGAGCAAAATTACAAATACAAATTAAAGTACAGATATATTGTATAAGCAGCTCTTGAGGTCAAAATGTCTGCTTTGTGCTGTCTGCGTCTAATTATGTTTTACTGTTCAATAATCAGGAAGTGTTTTTTAGCCTGCTAGTTGTTGTTAGCTTTAGAGTGACGGCAAACTCCGGTCTTATGTCTGAAAGTTCTGAAAGTGTGTATAAACTCATAATGTAAGTAAGGAATATTTTTTCATTTCATGTGTATTAGCATGATAGAAGAGTCAACGGTGCAAAGGTAATGGCGTATATGTACTCCGTTTGTTGTCTTCAGCTATATGTGAAAGCTGGTGTATAAGGGCTTGCATTGCTATTCCGCTGCTGTCTTTATATTTGCAACAAAGACGTTGTCACAAATGACGTCACATGTTTACTCCTTTCACTGTACGTCCAAGCAATACCTTGACAACGCAGTGTCTTTGTCTTTTCTTTATCTTTTCTTATGTTAGCTTGATACAATAGTGCATGTGTCATTACCGTGACCAACCCCAAGGTCCTCTCCGGTTCTCTTCTGATAACAATGAAACGAAAAGCTAGCTTCTGTGCCAATAGCCCAGCAACTAGTAATTTCAGAATATTGTACAGAGAGTCCCAGTACAGTGTAGTTCACCTCACATGGGCTTATCAGGATGCTCCAGCCGGGCCTCCCAGGACTACCAAACTTATAGCGGGGGACGCTTTAGACGTGTGGGTATAAATATGTATTACAAGTTTACATTAAGTTGCGCTATGGTGGGAAATATGCTGGTACATTTACGGTCACACAATTCAAAAGGTTTGCAGCATGTGTCGACAAGAAAGCAATAGAGTGTGAAGCGGTTTAAGGGCTCTGTGTTTGAAGCTGATGCATTTGCGCGACATTTGTCTTGCCCCAGTACAGATACAATGTAAAAAATAAGTCTGCTGTGTGCTGTCTGTGTCCATTTCCAAAGCATTTTATTGTCCGTTAATCAGGAAGTGCGTGTTGGCATACTCCGCACATGGTTTCTGCAACATCATCACGGAGAATAATTCAAAACTAGTTCTGTTTTTCACATTTTTAACAATAAATAAAGCCTTTAAATGGGGCAAAAACTGTAGCTGGCAGCAGTTGGTTAATAGCAGGAGGTGCACGGTATTGAGCGCGCATATGTGAATGGAACAAAACACAACTCCATGAATGTTTTGGAGAAGAAACAACATTATCTAAACACAGCACTGTTCTTGTGTCCTTAGGCAAGACACATCATTCTTATTCCTAATGGATGAATGTGAGGTATGGGTTGTTGGTAACGGTCAGCTGTTTGATTGATGGACTCTCACATGGCTCGTCGTGCGTGTTTGAGGTGAACGATGCTTGAATGATGCCTGAATGATGCACGGTGTGTGTGAACAAGGACGACCCAAAAGTAAAGCAAATAGAACTAGAGTCGGTACACAGGTCGGGTTTTTTTCCAATTCGATTAAATTTTATCCATATAGCACATTTGAAATACAACTTAAGCTGCCCAAAGTGCTTCACATAAACAACAAACAAAAACAGATATACATAAAATACGACGCACAAGCAATAAAACAATAAAACACCAAGATATCCTTCCTAGCGAGAACCAAACGCAAGGGAGAAGTGGTGAGTTTTTAGTCTGGACAGTTCGCTTTAGATCGAGAAGTGCAAAATACAAAGCAATGTAAAAGCAAACAACAGTTTTTATCAGAGCAGGTAAACTACTACTACTGCTTATACAATATATCTGTACTGGGGCAAGGTAAATTTTGCTCAAACACATGGGGAAAAATCAGTTAAAAGTCCTTTAACATGAGTGCATTATCTGTGTCAGTTTTGCATAATATGGGATCTTTAAATTTTTATTTTTATGTGACACTCTTGGAGGAAATTATAAAATTGCAATTCCACACTCCATAAACCATTTTGGATCAAGTCTGGCAGGAATCAGTTAGTAATGACTTTACTCTTATTACTGTTCAAAGGTAATAAAAATGATTAATAAACGCATCCATGTAGCGATATATTAAGACCCCGACAGCACTGCATTTCTCATACACGTTCAGAGACTGGGAGGCGTAAAAGACAGATTTTCCAGTCTTTTTCCCCCTTTCTATTTTCTATGTTGTTATCATCAGCAATGTATTATATGACTTTATTATACTAGTACCAGTTGGGTGATGCAAATGTCTTGCCAAATGACACAGAATTTGGTCGCAAAAGGCAAGGGAGGGACTGAGCGCCAACCACTTTTTAATCTATGCTTGTTACTGTTGCCTTTAGCTGCTAGCATACATATATACTCATATCTACTTTTTACGCCATCTGTTCACTCTGATACCACCTTCACAGCAGCGGCTCTGGAAGATTCTTTGCCCTCTAGACTTGAAAACCGGTGATTGGACCCTCGCACCGAGTATAAATTATTGTTGTGTCCTTGGGCAACACACTTTACCTGTCCAGGATGTAAGAATGTGCGTGACCGGTTGAAGCTGCCCAGTAGGAAGCTATATTATGTATCCTATTTATTTACTATGTTTGAGATGAGTGCAGGGTAGAGTTGTTAACATTAAAATTTCAAGCTAGATTTTGATTTGACCTATTTTAATGTCACAGTGAAACAAAAACAAAACAATATTCTTTTAAGTGGAACTAAAACTAAGTCGATGTTTTTGCTTCATACTGTGCAAGTCTATATGTTGTTTTAATGTGTGTTGTTCACAGTAATTATCTGACACTTGTAGCGCAAACTAGATACATTTGCTGCTTCCTGGTTTAAAAATAATAATAATAAATTGCAAAGCTGAGTATTCAATTAATTTCAGTTCACTTTTATTTTCCACAATGGTCAACATTATGTAAGTCAAATGAAAGAGAAAGAAAAAGAATAAGTATGTGCTGCCACTGCAATTTCAAGTACTATATGACATCATGCAAGACTGACCAGATTATAGCCAGGTGTTTGTGATCAGAAGCACGTGGCTGTAATCTGGCCAGGGGCGGGGTTTGAAATGTGGATACCTGCTAGACCAATCACGCTGTTTTTATATCCCCCCAGACCTCACCCCTCCTCCCCTTTCACCCTCTTCTTGACCAATCCAGCCCTGCCCTGTTTAGCCAGTGACAGAACTGTAATTGTGGGAGACAAAATCAAGTTTTTTTTTGTATATCTTATTTATTTATTTTTATTTTATTGTTTTTTTTATTATTTTTATATTATTATTATTATTATTATTATTATTATTATTATTATTTTATTTTATTTTATTTTATTTTATTTTATTTTATTTTATTTTATTTTATTTTATTTTATTTTATTTTATTTTATTTTATTTTATTTTATTTTTTTATTGTATTTTTTTTTTTTTTTCCTCAATATTAATACTTGTTCAAACGAGTATCTTGTTTTGACACTAGTTTTAGTATCAACTGGCATCTGGCTTACGATAATTAATCAATAAGAGTAACTGTTTCATTCGTTGAAAGCAATATCAAGGAACGCACTGTCTTCCCAAAGTGATTATAAGCAAATGAAATCTCCAGATAATGACAATAGCAGACTGAAGTATCAAGACAATTTATTTTACCAACTTGCAAAATTAGATACTTGTGAAAAAAAACATTGTGTGGAAAACTAATTTGATTGTGTGCTTTCCCAGAACTCAATTTTGGTTGCTAACTTTCTGATTAAAATCACCACTCCAGAAGATTAATTCATTGAGTCAAGACTGTGGTAATTGGGATGGCTGTGACCCAGGTGCAGGATTAGGATAACAGGGTCTTGTTGAAGCCCTTGAGCAGTCTAGTGTCAACAACATGCCTGGCACATTACCACAGGGCAGAAAAGAAAAGCAATGTTTATCTAAATGGGATAAAATTGATATAACAATAAGAGCAATTGAGATTCCACAAGCCCTAAAGCATTGTATCTGTTACTAAGAATTTTCAAATGAATATGTATTTGTATGTGTTTGGGGGTATTTTTACTTCAGAGATACAAATATAATAGCACATAAAATAGCCAACTAACCTGTCATCATCCCATCTGAAAATGCTATGTTAATCTGAATACTTAGGTGATTAAATGTCCCCACACAAAAATTGTATTAAGTTTTCAGATCTATGTTATAATGTTGTTTCTTCATTAAAAACATGCCCGAAGTTGTGTTTTGTTTCATTCTCTCAAACGGAAAACGCTCTGTTCCACCTTGTGATGTCATAGAAGTGTTTTTAAACTCCATACGCTTTCACTGTTATCATTTGGATAATTTCAGCCCTCTACTAAGCAAAAGGTGAAAGGTAGCTGTCAAGATGAAAACTGCTGCTTCATGGCATAACAAGGGGGAACGAAGTGTTTTGAGTTTTGGAGATGTAGACAGATTGATAATAAATGGTTACTAAAACATGTGTGAATAAAACAAAATATTGTTTTTGATGAGGAAATCACATAATTGTTCAAAACTAACCTTTTTCCCACAAATACCATTGTGTAATCATAAGATAAATGATCAAGAAATAATCTTTAGATGGTCTAATGCTTGCCAATTATTTTGTCCTCATACATGTAAGCGGAAATCATATAAGCAGTGCTGTGTCTTGATCTCATTCCAGACATCCATACATGTAAATGACAAACACAGAATAAACACAACATCTCTGAAAGTAAATGGTGCCAAATCAAAGCAACAGGAAGTGCGTGCAGTATGCCTGCAGGCTGGGATAATGCCATAGCTGATCGGAATCTCCTCTCAAATCCCAGCCCTGTTTGAAGTTGTTGCCCTTCTCTTCATGTTCCCTTTTTATTTTTTTTTATTATTTTTATTTTTTTAGTTGCAGGTGTCTGGTCATGATACCGCGTGGATACACCAACACAGATAAAATGAACTATTACAAGCTATTTGATTGAACTGTCAGCTTGGGCACTCCGCTGTTTTTGACAAAGCTGACAGAGCGGCTTCTCCTTGGCACTATTTTATGTCCCAACAATGGCACTCGCAGTAATAGCCTCGGGAATGTAATAAAAACAAGGTTGATTCCCCTGCCCTCTATTATCTATTCATTATGAAAACATGATTTAGGAGCCCTGCTTTCAGTCGAGAGCAAAACAGAATGTGAGGTTAACTATTCATAATTTGATCTTCACAGTAATGAACTCAAGTTAATTCAACCATAGGTCCTAAATAGGCCCTAGCAACTGGACTATACACACTTCTGCAAGACTTAAGAAGATGTGAGTCTGTCACAAGTGAATTTCCCTGTTTTCAAATTGGCTTGATTGACAGGTGGATTAGCCAATCAGGAACATGCATCTGAAATAATAAAGGGGAAAATATATATATAAGTTATCTTTGATGTTTGATATTTGTTGTTTTGCACAGCTGTCATTAAAATACAGCAAATATGGAAGAATACTGTATAGTTTGTGATGGTAATTTTTTGCATGCAAAATAGTTCAAAATAGTTCAAGACAGAGCAATTACTTGAAACGTAGCCTCAGTTTTGATGAGCCTTGCGATGCCTTAGCCAAAAACGAAATTTAAATCTGTCAACTGGACAAATCGTTGTAGGAGTGAAGACGTTTCGCTGCTCATCCATTCGCTGCTCATATTCAGTTTTGGTCAGATTGCTGGTGGACACTGCCTTATATCTATTTGAAGGAAGGGGCAAACTACACTGAAACTGTAAACAGCTATTGTTTCAGCTATTGTTTTATCTTAAATTACCCTATTCAACCTTTAACAACCCTGCTATTGTTCTCTTTGTTTTGGGTCGTCGTTGTGATGCCTTCTCACTTTTTATACTTGGGGTAAAAGATCCTGTACATCGGCCCTCCAGTTGATTTTGTAGCTTGTGCACGTCCATGTTCTCACTGAAATGCATAGTTGCCAGGTACAATATCAAAAACAAAAAGAAACAGCAATACTATTGCTACATAATTAAAATATTGAGGAAGTACATTAAAAATACTTGTCTACCTGCAAAGCATTCTCAGGAAAGGAAAAGCAGCAATTTTGGGCTCAGAATCACACTGTAAAATGAGTCCACTGCTGAAGTCTGCAAGTGTGGGCTCATCTTCTCCACATCCTTGAGGATTCTCGTGCCAGTCCATAGACCCTCTAGCCTACACAATGCTGGTGTAGCTTGACAAAAAAAAAAAAAGAATATATATATATATATATATATATATATATATATATATATATAGCACCTGGTTTCGACCATTTGCTTTTGTCCCTTGTCGTCTGCTGTGGGTGTAAACACTGAGGAAAAGCATCGTCGTGATGTACCAACACCAACATCTGCACACTGTGGGTTTGTCTGAGTTCCTATGTAAAAACAAAACAAAGAAACACTGATATTAGCCTTACAGTTCTTTCGGCTCAGGGTCTATACTCCAAATTCACATAAGAAAACAGGGTACTATTAATCTCTTTACCACTTTATAGTATCTGCACATAGTATACACATTTACATACCTATACTCCTAAAATGAGGCTGCAGGGTTTGATAGAGAGCTGTGTCCCTGTTGTGCTCATTGTTATTATTTCTGTTTGGCAGCTCGTTGTGGCAGACAATGGTTTGTGTGCACTGGAAGTCCCCTAAACAACAATAAGATGTTCACTGTGCAATATATAATCAATAAGTAGTAGTCTTTAAGTAGTCATTAGGCGTTCTGCTTTAAAGTTAGAAGTGTTTGTTATAAATTATATTTAGCTAGACATATCGTAAAGTCAAACAGAGGAATAAAATGAGTGTTGCTTGTCTATGCTATTATTATTACTAGAAGCTAAATGCAACTTCAAGCTACCTAAACTCGTACCATTACCATCTCCACTGAAAATGCATAAGACATAGTGGTAATGGGACTGGCTCCTGAAGACCACAGTGTTCATTCTTCCTAGTGGTTTGAGTATAACAAATCCACCTCTGTGATCAGTAGCCTGCGCGCATGTAAACAAGTGATTAGCCTAGTGAGCTAAAAGCTACAGCTAACTAACCTTTTAGCATTTTTAGGTGGAAGATAACGAAATGAAAATGCAAAAGGTGCAGTTATCAATTCTGAAATGAATACAAAAATCACAAGAGTGACTTAATGCAGACAGATATACAAACAACGCCCTGACAAACAGCGTTATTCAAAGCTAATGCTAAAGTCAAAGACACCATACAAACCACAAAGTCACATCAACTTATACAATACTATTTATCATTATTTTAATGCAGTTTTAGACTTACCACATCAACTGGATAGATAGATAAAAATGATCTTTCTATTAAATGGAGCCTTTCAACAAATTTGTCACTAAACTGGTGCAGGTTTGAGAAGCATTCCTCCTTGAAGTGGTGCACACAAACAAAAAGCGTCCAAGTAGTTCTCAGAGGTTCTGTGACTGGAGGTCGGTGTAACGATACATGTCGGTTAATACAAAAAACATCAATGTGCACTTTCTTCATGTTGAGTTTGGACTACAAATCAAAAACAAGATGGCGGACTCTGAGAGCAATTAGACAGAAGTTATTGAACTTGCATGGCCTTTTATGGAGATTTCCTCTGCAAATCAGCAACGCAACAGATCAAAAAAACGAACAGATCACAGAAAATGAAAACGGCATATCTAAACGGGAATTGAAAAGATATAAAGATATCTCTACAGCTACTGAATAGTTCAAATTGAGCTTTCATGAGTTAATATAGACCCTGTATACCTGGGAAAATGTATTCAAGAGCTAAAACTGTTGATTTAGCATGATATGTGTTCTTTAAAACCTTGTCAAGTGACTTATGCTATCAGGCTAATAAAACGTTCATTATCTCTGGAAGTTTCGAAGCATAGATACAATTGTCTCATTGTAGACTATATCTGATGCTGCTTTATTTGAATGACATTTTAAGGCAGAGAAATTAAAACGATGGTCGCACTTGCTGATTTTCTTCTCTATGAGCAGTAAAAAACCTGAGTAGACATTTTCAAATCCACTAGCATGACAAAAAAAACATCTTAAGAATTGCCAGTAGTTGTAGTTTTAATCTAGCATCTAACAACAGTAGCAAACTATTGATCCAATATGGTCGCCATCTGGACTGCTCTGGGTTAAAAAAGAAATAAAGCTAAAAGAGAGCGATACCATATGGACTTTCTTTGTATGGATTGCAATGAGAAACCATATGTCTATCCAGGCTGCAATAATTATGGACATGCTTGATCAAATACAAACAGATTCATGTCATATTCAGTATAGTAGAAGAAAAATACAGTGATGATACTTGAGAACCACAAGTAGTACTATGACAACAAAGTCTACACATCATCCCCCTAAAATGTGTTTTGGTAAGGCTGCCTAGTAACAATTTCTTAGTGAATTCACATCAGCTGAACTTACAGAAAGATATTTTATGTATTTATTTATTTTAAGAAAGCGAATAAATAGGAGTGCCACATACAACTATGTCTCTGGTGTGTGACAGATGGTATGACCCCTCATCCTGATTTACAGTGCAGTGGCTGCATTTCTGGATCTCAGCTGCCTTCCTGATGAAACAAAACAGGCCTGAGGCCTGCAGTATGAAAGCAGGGTTTCCTCTCCACAGATCTGACTTATAACTTGTAACATCAGCTTGCCTCTATGAAATGCCATACTGTGAATAATATATCCATGGAGATAAGCAAGTCACGGTCCCTCTACAAGAAAAGTTACATAATGCACCTTTAAGCTTAAATAGGGGATATTGTGCAAATTGTTTTTATTTTTTCAGCTTTTTACCATGTACAGCATTGTTCCCTCATCAAAAATATACCAGAAGAGCTTTTAGATGTCATCCATGCATGTTTCAGTAATTTAGCAATCTCTCCTGGGCCCTATTCGAACCTTCCATGAGGTTTTGTGTAAGACTCTCTCCAATGCTCACTCCACAAGCCCACATTATGCTCTCACATGACAATTCTCAATAAATGTACAAAAGCATGATACAAAACTGTACACAGCAATTTGACAAACCTGTGATGTGCAGTAATTTCATTATGGGGATGCACGCTGATTGTGTTATGATATCACTCTGAAGGGGGAGTGAGTTAGTGGGGAGAGCAAAGGGAGGTGAGCATCAAAAATTAAAGTGAAACTTACAAAACATCTTAATATTTTGTAATTTTTCAGAACATAAAAGGCAACCCAATGAGCATATGTTATGTATTAGCAATTAATATCCCACAGAAGTGTAATACCCCCTGACTTTGAAGCAAACATGTTATGTTAAGCTAGAACATGAGAAACTGAACTTCAATAAGAATTCAGCAATTAGAGTGCCTTATCTGTTCCCTGTTAGTTTTCCGGACTACTTTCCAAATCCTCCATGAGCCCATAAGAGTGTGTGGGCTCTCTCTATCACACACACTTTGCTCCTCTCCAGCCTCATGCAGCTCTCTGGGCAGACAGCTCCATTCATCTTCATTGCACATTCAGACCCGGTGCAGTGTTTTTCCAGTCCTTCATCTGTAAACATCACAGTAAATATGGACCCCCTTGTGAGCCAATTGATTTTTACAATCTGTGAAGCTTCATACGGCCGCCCACAAAGCGCACAAAGAAAAGAAACGCCGCGGCTATTAGCGATTTATTCCATGTATCACACTCTCACTGAAGGTCACGCTTTTGATGCATGCGAGCGTGAAATCCACCAGTTTATCAAAGTGTCTCTTCTCATTGTTGACTCATCCAAATGGTTCCATTGAGAGCTTATATGTATTCTATTGTATGATTTTAGTACAGTGGTGAACATATAGGCAGTGTATTCAACGCCATTTCGATCTACTGTTTTGGGAGATTGGCTCTGATAGTATCTGATTAAAAAAATGGATGACTGGACCTTCTATTCCACTAAATTGTACTTTAGTGCTTAGTTTGTTGTCCCCACTAGGGTTTTTTAACCTTGACACAATTGGCAAAGGTTAATTCGCATAACTTCTAGACTTCCCTGATTGCTTTGATGGCTATTGCAAAAAAATAAAAATTAAAAATTAAATAATTTTTGGCCTACTTATTTTATTTTATTTACTTTTTTAAATAATATTTTGTGACAATAAGTCCCACTGAGATTTTGTATCCCATCCCAAGGCTTATGCATGTTATAGTGGTGGAGAAAACCATATCAACCTGGAGGAAACCTACAACACACTCCAACACACAACACACAAAACACAACAAAGTCTCCCTAGTGGAGGGGAATCAAATACAGCATCTTCTTGCAATGACCTGAAAGTGCCAACAGTTCCACAAATGTGCCACAGTGTTTTAATGTCCAATCCACAATCCTTTTCACAGATTTAAAAAAAAAAAATGCATTTTCAGCTTTTGATTTTTAAACATGTTTTTGGTCACTTTGGGATTAGTATTTTACATTCTCTAACATCTACATTGTACTGCCACATACTACTTTATAAACTACCCGTCTACACCCCCCTCTGCTGCAAGCAACAGTAATGAACTATGGGAAAATAAACAAATGAGGCCCTGTGAATGCTATGCTAATAGAGTCTTAAAGGCTTAGAGGCTTAAAAACTGCACAGAAGTTCAAAGTTTTACCTGTGACACAACAATCCAGGCAAAATGCAAACGAAGTGGTCAGTGTTGAGTGTTCAGAGAAGATGAGTTTAAATGAACAGATTTATGACACTAGAGTGAATCAATTAAAATATAACTTTAGGTATGCATTTGATTAGGGGGCAACAATATAACATGGTTAGTTGAATATTTATTGTACATTTTGCAATAATATAGCATTAAATAAAAGGTTTTAGGTGAACATTTAAAGACCTGTCCTATTAGTCACAGCTTTTGTAAAAGTTATATGTTTATAAAGACAGAAAATAGGCCTTCACACTTTAAATTTAACCTCTCCAACAAAATAAAAGAGCATGCGTATAATTAATGTACATACTCAAGTGGAGCTATCAGACCTCACACCCCCTGCTACCTGTAAATTGCCCGATACTCAGAACACACTAAACATTTAATGGTGTAAATACATTTTGGTGAAAGTGTCAAATTTTTGCCCAGCAGGAGGTCTGGAGGAGCTGTAAACTGCGTGATAAACTTCTCAAAGATCTCTACAGGAAGCACTGCACTCCTCTCCAGAACTGTATATATTGTGGGCTATAAAAACACGCCATAAACCCAATGCAACAAAGATTTACGACACGCCCCAACCAATCCAATTCGTCATTTATCTGAAAGCAAGAACAAGAGAGCTGGTGAGTACGGCAAACTTTAATTCTCATGGCTTATAAATAATAAAAGGCTAGGTCCGGAGAAGAAAGAGGTTTTGGGAGCATATTGGTTATAGTAAAAGCGTAGTAAGAGTTATGTAACGTTCACAATTTTGATTATTTTAGAGATGATTGTTAATGCCTTTTTAATGAATATCAACATTTTAATGGATATGCACACTATGAGTCAAACGTTTGGACATACTTTTTCATCGGCCCTTGCCAGTAGTGAAGTAACTGGCTAGGGGCTAATTATTATGAAGCTCGAGCCCTACAGAGCGTAAAGACATGGCATGGCCGGCTATCAGGAAGTAAGAATGGCATGTCAGGCAGCCGCGATTCATGGCAGTCACAGGTCCATGCAATTTACAATATGTTTCTTCTTTATTTTCGTTATTAGAGACATGACGTAGATTCTCACGAAAGGTATCGAAAATATGAATAGATTGTAGTAAACAAAAAATAAACTCAAAATCCCTGGAAATGTGCTTTACATTTTAGATATTTTAAAATAACCAGCTTTTGCTTTGATCACTGCTTTGCACTTTTGATGTTTCTTGACCCTGACAAGGCACGCCTGTGAAGTGAAAAACATTTCTGGGGACTTCATCATGAAGCTCACTGAGAGAAGGCAAGAGAAATTATTTAACGTTGTTTTTTTCTTTACTACATAATTCCATATATCTTGCGTCATATATTTGATGTTTGTAAAATGTAGAAAGTAGTAAACGTCACAACATTTTGTTATACTGGTGTTGTATATTGCTTTTGAGGCTTGAGTGCTCAGAAAATGTCTGTTTTCCCCTGTACCCCGATACATGTAAGATTCTGAAATGTCACCTAGCCACCATTCAAAAAAAAATAATAAAAAACACAGAAATTGCTATCTGCTTTTGTTACAGTGAAATGCCATTATGAAGAGGTGGGGTCTCTCAGTTATGCAGTTTTGAATGAGAAGTCAATACTTCTTACTAAGCCATTTTAGATCAATCTTTTGGTTTACAATTAACACAATGCTAAATGAGCAGGTCTTTTTTATGCTGGAGTACCTGGTTTTCAAACCACAATAGAAAGTGGTCTGTAGTTTAAACTATTACTTTGAGACCCCTACTAGATACATACACAACTTTAGAACAGCTTTTTTCAGATGCTGAAGCACAGCCAATCTCTCACACCCTAAAATGTAACACAGCAAAAAATAAAACTTAATGCTCAGAGTGTAAGTGAATGTTTGTGACTGTTACTCTTCTGGGGAACGTTCAAATCTAAAGTGCTGGGAAAAAATGATTGCACTATAAGGAAAAAAAAAAAAAAGTTGGATAAACTATCTTATACATAATAAATTCCACCGACATGCCAAAGCAAACATTTAACATTGGCACAAACATTTAACTTTGGCACAGTAATAACATGTTTCATTGTTAAACCAAAGTTGAAACTTTCTGACTTTACAGTAAAACTACCGCAAGATTTAGATTCTCCACCTACTGTGTTTTACTGCTGACCTGGTTTAACATAGACTGATTCTGATTCATGTGGTGTCATTAAAGAGGAAGTCATGCTGTGGAAGCGGTGTTTTCTCAGATCCATGCCCCTTTAAGATTGACATCCACTGGTAACGACCACTCATCACCTCGCTGTGTCCCGTCTCATTAGCGACTTCTATGTTTGATGGAATTATTTTATATATAGGCCATCTCTAATTACACTGCAGGTACTTACATAACTGCAGAGGACATGACAGTGTTTTACACTTTTAATTTAAAATATTTGATAACACATTGCAGTTTCCTGTTAACAGTTTAATATTGAACAAATGAGGTGATTAGTTTAGCTAATTTTGCATTTTCCAACTTTGAAAATGCAAATTTGTATTTTATTATCTTGGATAAAAAATTGTTACAACAGTAAAAAAAAAAAAAAAAAAAAAACTATCAAACTATGCAAACTGTACTGTTGCAGTGATGAACTTGACATTCTTTGATCAAGATTGTTTTGTAGTTATCTGGTCCGCCATGTGCATGTTTCCATGGAGATACTTAATTGCTTTGCCAGGACTGTCCTACAGTTTAGCATTGAAGTTATATAACTACCCTTTTCAATTTGGTATTTTTATAACTAAAATGCCTTGAAAAACATGTTTCCTCAGATCTGACCTGTAACTTCAACTGCTGGTGTCACCTGATTGTCATGGGGATAAAGAAGATTAATGTTGTACTATAGAAGTAAGGCCCTATTGTCCACAGGTGGATTTTGAAAAAGCAATCCACATATTTGTAATGTCATGTCTGGATATTTGTAACTCTTTGTGTGTGGGACTGGACCAGTGCTCCCTGCAGCACTTACAGAATGTTCAGAACGCTGCAGCTCGTCTGCTGACAAAGAGACGACAGCACATCACACCTGTGCTGTGTAACCTGCACTGGCTCCCTAGGTGTAATTTAAAACATTAAATGTTAATGATTGGGTTTAAATGTCTGCACTTTATTTGTGGGACTTACTGCAGCTTTATACATCACACAGAGCCCTGAGGTCAACTGACCAGCTCCTGCTGGCTGTGCCCAAAGCCAGACTCAAGACCAGAGGTGACAGTGCCCAGACTATGGAACAGCCTCCCTCTGCCTGTCAGATCCTCTCAGTCTTAAATGCAGTTTAAGAAAAACGCACTTTTTCTCCTTGGCATTTTTGTTGACTTTGGTTAACACAAGTTAAAGTTTTAAATGTGCTATATAAGTAAACTTGAATTGAACATTCCAGGCAAAGCATCAACATGTCCATAGAAGGAAGAGTTGGTGATAGTCCCGTCGTCTAATCCCGTTACATAGTTGAAAGACCTTTAGAACAGTGAACGTACATATTATTCATAATTTCCATTTTGGAACAATGTAAAATAACATTTATACATTGATCAAAAATGAGTCAAACTAAAATGACAGTTTGACATTGACTGGCCTCTATACTCATTGAAAGTCATGCATTATTTTGTCCTTTCTTAGTGCAAAAGTGAACTGTAGTTTGAAAATGTTTAACTATGAGTCACTGCTTGGTTCACTTGAGTGCATGCATTGGAAACCTTTAAGCTGGATATATGAGACTGTAACATCTTCTTTTCTCTATGTATTACTGCAATAAGATGGCTGTTGATAGAAAGCTGTTGTTTGGTAATAAACAGGATGGCTATAGACCACCTGCTGAACCTCTTAACTCACTCCTAACCACCTCTGGTCCTATATGCACATGGTACTTTGTGATATTACACACCTTATGGGAGCGTCTCAGTCCTGATGTATTCAAAAGACAATAGGTTGCCATCTGCTCCCAATCTTACTCACCCATTCACTTGAGGACACTTCAGTGCAATGTGTGTGTGCTTGCATGGGTGTGGAGTGGATGAACAATATTGAACTCATTTGTTGCTTTAGTTTGTGCACAAACTTTGAGCGATGACGTAAATGTGCTCTTCTTTGTTGAGAAGAAAATATAAACTAGAAATTGTTGATCAAATACTCATGCGCAGTTTAAATTGGTTTGTTTGGCAAATCAAGTGCTTCTACATTTATGTCTGTGTAGTCCCTCAGTCGTACAGGTAGTATCCATAGCAAAAGAAAATTCAATTCTGTCAACTGGACAATGTTTTAAGAGTGAAGACATTTCACTGCTCATCCAAGCCTCTTCTTCAGTTCTGGTCAGGTTAACTTTTTTTTTTTCTTTTGCTACTTTCTACTTCTTAAACCATTAAACATACCTGGACAGCAAGATGAATAGTCACGATATTTGTGAGTTCACTGTAGAGATTGGGCTTGATCCGCCAGTGTTTTGGAGACTAGACCAGTCACAGAGCAGCAGTGGTTTGGACAGATGTCAAAGGTGAAGCACACAAACAAACAAACAAGACAAACATAACAAGACCAACAAACGTACTTCAGCCTCGAGGAAATCTGCTATTTTGTTTTTGAAAAATAATCAGGGGGAAGCACTCTGTGGAGGGAAAGACGTTTGTGCTTTACTCTTCACTTGAGTTTTAAAAAGTTTGATTTCTCAGCTTGCTCTTCTGTTGTTGACCAATCAGCCTCAAATATTTGTCCTGATGTTCCACCATTTACCAACCACTTTCAGCAGGAGGCATTCCCGATTAGGTACTCAATGTAAAACTCAATTCAGACTGTTAGACATAGCAACAATATATCTGTATCTAATATCAACAAAGAAAAGCAGTGTATATGGACATAGTCCATTGACAGTGCGCAGATTTTTTTTTTGGAGCTGTTGAAGATTGTTAGGAATTTCTTGCAAAAAATAAAATTGTAGAACAAAGTAAGCAGAGAGCAGCGAGTGTATACTGGTGGTGGTGCAAATTGTGGTAAGACAAGGCAAGTTTATTTGTACACAAGGTAATTCAAAGTGCTTGACATAATAAGAAAGACATTAAAATTACAATACAACAAATCAAAACATAAATAAACACAAATAATCATCACAAATAATTGACGTTCAAGAAAAGTGCAGAGTAAAAGTCTTTCAGTCATATGCACAGCTACACATAACTGTTTTGAGCCTGGATTTAAACATTGTCAAACATTGTCCTGTAGATCAGGGCAATGACAGCTTGAACATGGGAGAATAAAGTTTTCTCAAGCATGCATCAGTCACTCAAATTAGAAGGGGAAGCATGGTTTAAAAACTTAAAAAAAGTAGATTTTGTATAATAGGTTTGCTTTAAAATTTATAATCTTGGTTGTTTATGGGGCCAATGCATTTTAGTACAGTCTACATATCTACAGACCTGGATTCAGCTTAGCCACAGTCTGCCAGCCACTCACTGCTATGTGAAAGGATCTCATACAGTGGAGACAGTCGGGGAGCCGTCTTTGCCCACTTCTTTTAGGTATAGCTGCTCTAATCCTCTTCAGTTGGCCTCTAATCCCCAGCAGAAGTAGACTTAAAACCTCTGGCCTAATAGAAAACCCCCACTACCACAGGGGACTGTCCACTCTTCCCTGACTTAATTAAATGTGTGTCTTTTTTTTTTTTTTTACCCCCATCCACTATAACATACATATAGATATATACTTTTACTTACATACAAATCCATAAAAGCATAATTGGAGAAATATGAAAAAAGCATACCTCTTTGCATGTGGTCCTATCTGCGTTGCACAGAATTTCTTCAGAGCAGTCGCGGTTAATTGGGAACCGCTTGCTGATTTCAAAGCATGGAAATTTTAAGAGGCATAAAACGTTGCTCTTCTTTATCCTCTTGCACATCCTTGGAAAAAAAAAAAAAAAAAAAAAAGAACTTCTAAGGCTAAATGTCCCCTTGGCTGTCTTTAATAAGTTTAGTGGAATCACAAGAATATGCTCAAGGCTGGGAAAAAATAATTTTGTGGCTTAAGAAAAGGGTTGTTATCAAATATGTCCGGCTATCTGCAAATGTAATTGGTTGCACGATGCCAACTCCAAACACAACTCTAGTGGGTGAAGTTTGTGAGGCTTTTACCTTGGAGCATGTCCACGGGCCCTGTTGGAATCTATCCAGTAGTGTTCACTGGGTTTAAAGACCATTTGAACCAGAATGCATTTGATGTAGAGTAGATTCAATCCACAGGCAGCTCTATAAATCAACATAGTGTAGCACTCACAGGAAATTGGGTTGTACCAAATGACAATAAATAGAAGGAAAATAGATTAGAAAACATGTTATACTATTTTTGCTTGCCAGCGCTAATGTTTATCTCCTATCAGTTTATAAGCTCTTGCATTTGAGTTACGTTCTGAGCATCACACATGCAAAGACATCCTATAATGAACACACCTGTACCACCCGCCCCACCCCAGATTAATCCACCTGATTGATACGATATTGAAGGGCAAATCATCCAGAAGTGGACACAATGGTACTAAAACTACTTTACACCATGCTTGAAATGCCACGCTGGTATGAATTCAGTGGTGCACTCAAGCACATAATGCATGGATACAAACACATATAAACACACATATATACACACACACACACAAATATGCTTATGAAGACACATGAAGAAGTGTTGACACTGACACAAAAAAATTATAAATAAAAAATAAATAAATAAATAAAATAGTTTGATTAATCAGTTCCATGCTTTATCCAAGTTTGAATAAATACATGAAAGACAATAAATAAGATACGATAACTCATTCAATAAAGCTTACTAATACTTTTAAGATAAGGTATGATATGCCCTTATTAGTCCCACAGTGAGGAAATTCCAGTATTGTACCGCACAGTTCGCGAACAGGAGGAAAATAACATACAATAAAACAAGATAATAGATAAATAGTTTAAAATAATAATAATAAAATAGACTCTAATGTAACACAGTTTCTTAATATGTACAATAAGAGTAACAGCGCAGCATATAGAATAAATCTCAGTGAAGTGACTTCAGTAGATTGTCATAGTATTCAGTATTGCATATAGGTATAGCTGAATGACACATGTTCAGTGTTAACATGTGTTATGTATATAACATATCAGGTGAAATATGTGAAAAATGTTGTTCTTAAAGAAGAAGAAACCACAATAATTCATATTCAAGGTACTGTCTTGAATATGAATTGTTTAATTTTTATTATTATTCTGAACTCAGCTGCTTGAATCATAACCAGAACACCCTCCATCAACCCCATCGATCCAGTCCTCCAGCAGCTCCACTGGCTTCCAGTTCAATTCTAAATTCAGTTTAATATTCTATTACTCACATTTAAATGTATTCATAATCTGGCCCTGATCACCTCCTTATCACCACACTCTCCAGTTCCCTTCAGTCCTCCTCCTCTTTCCTGTCCCCTCTCCTCGCCTCATCATCATGTGGGGCAGAGCATTCAGTCACTCTCCTCTCCAGCTTTGGAACTCAGTCCCACCTGACCTCTGTGATCTTGATTCACTCCCAACTAAGATTGATTACGATAAGCGATAATCAATAAGCAATATTATTGTTTATCATTCCATCGAATGATAAACAATAATATTGCTTATCGTGATAAATAATCATTTCTGGGACTAACCTTGGGGTCCCAGGCCCCAGGGTCTTAGGGTCTCAGAATTGTGGTGCTTCTTGAACCAGACCCCCAAATTTCTGTTGAGGTCCCTGCTTATCCATAATGTTCTGAATGGTAATTGTTTTCACTGATAACAAAGTACAATTATATACAACTTGTGGAATGTATTCACATATTCAACATTAAAATTATAACTATTCATGTTCATAACATTTTTAAACTTTTAAAATTGAATAATTATCTTAATCTAATCATTAATCTCAATTATTTTGGCCATGATAATTGTGACACAAAATGTCAGTGTCATAACGTGCCCACTCCAAACATTCAAATCCAGACTCAAAACCCATTTAATAAAACAAGCTTTACCTCCATTAATGCACCGATGTTTTACAACCTATCCTGTATTATTTGATCATTATTATTATTCATGCATGTTCAAGTTTCTGTATTGTTTTATTTATGTATTTGAAGGACAATGTGCAGATACATTAAAAAGATGGCTGCACCAGATTTAGCAAAATGCTAATTTCCATCTGTAGTCCTTAGTGAGGGTCTCTCCTTCAAACCAAAAGTACCATATTTTCCAGACTATAAGTTGCACTTTTTTCATAGTTTGGCCAGGGATGCAACTTATATGTGAAATTATTAAAATATATGATTTCACATCTTTGTTACTGTCACTGACATCAGCGTGAGGGCACTCTAGGCTTGTTTACCAGTATGACAGCCATCTACTTCATCTAGCTTGTTTTTATGCTTTTGTTATCTGATTAACTGTTAATATCTTGTGTTAACATACCAAACATGTATTCAGTTTGCTGTCTATGCTTCATGTACGTGTTTACATGTATATATGTGTGTGTGTGTGTGTGTGTGTGTGTGTATGTGTTATGTTAGTGTACTGTACTGCTATTCAGCCTTTTGTTGTCTATTTTATGGTTATTCTTATAACTTGGTCTTGGATTTTGTAATATAAATTTCCCACAATGTGACTTATAGTCCAGTGTGACTTATATATGCTTTTTTCTTCATTATTATGCATTTTTTTTGCTGGCGACGTATAGTCAGGAAAATATACATAATTATAAGACATAAATATAACATAAGCGTTCGATCGCTAGCAGAGTGCTGAAAATGTTAATGCCTGTCTGAGAAAGGTGTATAAAGTGTGTGGTGAGGGGTTTCACAGCCTTAAAACATACATAATAATTGTAAAAAATAAAGCTGACTACTTTGCGGATTTTGCCTATTTTGGGCTATTTTTAGAATGTAACCCCCACGATAAACGAGAGACCACTGTATATATTTCTAATGAATTTTACTGCTTGGAGCTACTGTTGCTAGACTTATTTTACTACTTCACATTGCCCACACTTGTCTCTGTAGTTGTACCATCTTTTTAAGCAGTTTTGAGAGAGAGAGAGACAGAATCAGAGCCATTAGAAATGACCAAAATATATGAAATGGCCCATATTACACTATCTCCTGATCTATGTTATAATGTTGTTTCGTCATCACAAACATACCTGGAGTTGTATTTTGTTTCATACACACATGTTTAACACACAAATCCTGCATATTTATGAGTTCTTCACTCAAAATGAAAACACTCTGTTCCACCTTGTGATGTCATATGGTAATACAGGAAGTGCTGCACTGTGTTTTTAAACTCCACACATCTTCACTAGAATCATTTGGATAATTTCAGCCTTGGAATTGCCAGTCTCTACTGAACAAAAGGTAGCTGTTAACTTAAAAACTACCACTACATGACATCACAAGGTGGAACAGAGCATTTTGAGCTTTGAAGATGTAGACAGCCTAATAATAAAGGGTTACTCAAACATGTGTGAATTAAAAAAACAAAACAAAAAACAACTCCAGGTATGTTTTTGAGGAAGTAACAGCATTCTAACATTGATTAAAGCTCACAAGACTCCATTTTGTGTAATATAAGACCTTTAAATTGTACCAATGTTTTGAGGAAAATCGCCCAAACTGAATACATCATGGCGGTATTTGTAAAACTAGCATCACCAGTATTCAGCTGGTATGCATTTATACATGTCTAATATGTGGCATGTTGCTTCTAGCTCCTCATTAGCACCCCGCGGTGTGTTGCTCTCAGGCGTCTTGTTTATGTCAAGATTTGTATTTATTTATTTATTTTCACTTTTACTTTTCTCCTTCGAAACAATACTCTCCTTGGAGACTAATTCCTCCAAGCAGCTCAACTTGCAATATGGCTGTCACACTTTCTGCTGTCAACAACATCCTGCGTGTGGGTACATACATGTTACATAAAAAACAATGTTGGGAAGAATATATGTATGCTAATCATTTCTCATTCATACATTGTGCCTCAGAAAATATTTCAAATTTGATGAGTTATGTGGCTTTAGATCCTCCTTAACTGCTTGCATTCTAAGTAATTAGCAAAGTAGTTTTTCTTCTAGTGCTCCTAATTCTGACCTGCATAAAAGCTAATTTGTGTGGATGTTGCATGTTCTCCCTGTGCTTCTGTGGATATTCCAATTTTCCCCATCAACCTTAAACTTGTACAATAGGCCAATCCTGCAGTACTCCTGACCAAGTCTAGCTCAAGATCTGGAGTTGTGTCTCCAGAGATCTCAGTGGTATTGAAGAATGGGTCAAATGCAGATTGCGAATTTGAATACGGGGACAATAAAGTATGCATTCATTAGAGAATAGATTGACTTTCAAGGTTACATTATGCCCTCCATGTCTCTATCCACCAATCACAGTATTCTATCTATGCTTCTTTCCCAAACCCCCTCATAACCACTTTGCAGGAGCTACAAAGGGATCAACCTCCTCAGAAACTCCAAGTCCTTCCCTTTAACATCATAAGTGTAATTTTACCTTCAGCAAATCTAGTTTCATCATATATGTGATGTTTATGCTGTAGCTTGAAAATCATATGGGTCTATTACACAAAATCAATTTTTCATGTTGATTCCTCTGGCTAGCAGCAGTTGTTTATACCCTAATAATATGCAATACTCAAGTCACTTTACAGAGATGTTATATTAGAGTCTATTTTTAGTATATTTTTAAGTCTATTTTTAAAATTATTTTAAGCTATTTATCTATTATCTTGTTTTATTGCATGTACCATTTTCCTTCTGTTCTTTAACTGTGCGGTGCAATACTGGAATTTCCCCACTGTGGGACTAATAAAGGCATATATTATCTTATCTTATCTTAATAGACCTGTACTAAAAAGGTGTACAACATGAAATGTCAATGCTCTTTTGACCAAAAGTAGATTAAAAAAAAGCTTGGATAATGCACAATACCTTTAAAGTTGGACTATGTAACCTTTATGATGTGGGAATTGCTGTCTTCTTGTTTTCTTGGAGGTGTAAACGTGGATTCCACAGACCTACCCTGTAACTTAGCTTGATTCTTCTTCTTCTCATTCTTATTCTTATGATTATTCTTATTATTCGTATTATTATTGCACAAATAATACACTTTCAGGACCATTACAAACCATGTTAACACCAGTTGCATGCATTACTGGCAAACATGAGATCGGCGATATGATTCGTACATTCGTAAAAAAAATAAACACTGTGCATTAAACATGGGGCAGATGGCCGTGTTTACTTCTCCATTGGGAACAGTTTTTTTCACATGTACATGTACGAGCAACAATGTTTTTCTGCCGTCATCAGCCAGAGTTGAAACTGTGTGCACATTCGCAAAGATTGGCAGGATGCGTTCGGGGAATCAGGAGGAATTGGCACCCATAATGGAGCCAATTTGAGAAACTAGGGAGGCTCTCAGGGGGATGTTGTTTCATTATTGCAGTCATCAGAGGATCATGATGTGATCTTGTAGATTTGTCAGTGCTGCGGTCGCGGAGAGCTGTGCAGTTAGACGCCATGCTGGGGGATTAAGCTCAACATCAACCTGGAGGTGAAAAGGGAAGCAAAACAAGGCATTTTCAGCTGTGGTGGAGAGGCAGATGTGAGAGTAAACAGCAGAGAGTAAGAGGAAAACAAAATGAGCCAGGAGTAGTGGGTAACAGCAAAACACACATTAAAACCGAAGTATGTTTTGTTTTTTTTTTTCCTCCCATTGCATCGATTCTTACTTGCATCTACACAAAACTGATGCTTACTTGGTACAGAGGAGGGCCACATGCAGGTTTTCATGGTTACTGAAATATAGTTTTTACTTTTTGTCCATAGAATCATACAGATGACATCTCAGACAGAGCCTCTACCCAGTCTCCACATCTATTCATATCCTCATTAAATATCTTTCTCATGTACCATTGTTGTGACGCGGTCCTATCACAAACTTTAAAGAGTAATTATTTTAAGTTTTGGGATAAGAGCGTATAGCTGTCCATGGGTCGTTCACCCTGCTTCGCTTTGCAGCCTGAGAAAGCTATTTTAAAAGCTGTGCTGGTGCCAAAATAACACAAGCATGTGAATACTTAGAGAGCAGAGATAGGAACACATAAGAGACACAAGTAAAAGTTAAACCTACATAGTTCTGCTTTTCATGGTTTGAAATACCTTAGCTTTAAAGTGCAGGTTTGTTTGTTTTTTATGATTACATTTTACTTTTGTTCTAAGCTGATACCTTTTAAGAAATGAATTAGCCACGTATGCCATCTTACATTCATCGGTTTAAAGTACATACATATATCAACACATAACTTCAGGCTGACTTTCACTGGCAGCTCCCGTGCTCCTTCTTCCACACTATATATTTCACTGTAATATTACGATCATTTTCCTCTGTGTATGTGCCATTGGAGTTGTGCTTCGGTTTGATTGGTTGATGTGAAAATGCCCCGCTGCTTTAGTGCTGTGCCAGGTGCAAAGCCAATTACCATAAAAGGTGTCACCTATGTTCCTGCTCTTTCTTCTCTGTCTAAGCCCCTCAAAAAGGAATTCACGTCACTAATTGGGATCTGAGGAGGTGCTTGAAGGTGTTAATTTTCCATAAACGGTGCATTGACAGAATAGCGTGGCGTTTTGATCCAAAGGAGGAGAAATATTATATCAAAGTTGGCAAGAACTAAAGCGTTTGCAGACAGGTCCTTTGAAAACAGCAGGTGGAGCATAATCCTATATATGGTGATTTGCAATTGAAAATGCTGTAGTAGCTGTTTTTATTTGTGCCATTTTTATTATTATTATTCAAAGCCAAAGTGTAAATTTTTTGGCCATTTTTTTTCCCTTTTTTTTTTATTTATTTATGTATTTATTTATTTATTTTCCGTGTGTGTGTTTATTGCATTTAAGAAAAAAAAATCAATGAAAAAAAACATGTGTCCTGACTCATATTTTGCATGGAGAGGGGCTTCATTAACTTAGCTCTCACCAGACTCACACGCGAATTCTACACATTTGTCAATCTCAAATGGCTCTCGCTGAAAGGGATCAGGAAAACATGGAACGTCACCATAAATACATGAATCTGTTTGGTGGAAGTGTCACAAAACACGGAACCAGCCAAGAAGCCAAAACGTCAAATTTTTGTTACATTCAATCGAGAGAAAAGCACATCTTCCCTGTCTACAAATACACAAAAGCTCACCTTCTCCTCATTTATCACAGACAAAATAGTCAGCCTAGTTTTACAAAAATAGGCTGAAGTACGTCAGTCGGCGTCACCATGTTTGTTTTGGCTTCTGCTAACTATATTACATCAATTCAAAGTTTGATCCAGTTGGGATTTATTGTGCCGCCCCACTGCTAACCACTCTGCAAGTTTCCCATGATCTAGCGCTCATCCGATCTCATTTCAATCAGACGGCGCACATCCTGTCTCCAGTCTACGGTAAACCAGATTTCAGAACTGCTTTTTAACAAGATGACGAAAACATACAATAACACCAGACTGTCTTCAATGGGAGGCGCTGGCTTTTTTAGGCCATGAATTGTGAGAGAAATCCTCCGACAAAGATGCCTTCTGCTTTTTCACTGCCCGGGGCCTTGTTCAATTGATTTAAACAGGCAAGAAATCCAAGCGGGTGAGAGTGGGACAAACAGAATTGAAGAGGCAGAGGAATAGTACATCTGAGGTCAAGCGAAGATGAAGGAAATTGGGGGAGAGTTTGTGGGAGGTTACAAAAAGAAACATATTTGGCAAAAAAAAAAAAAAAAAGTTGTCTTCTTTGGAGGAGAAATTCAGATAGGAGAGATGCATTACCGGGCCTGAAATTGAAGAGGTGCCTTTGAAAATTCTTCGCGTTGGGTTGTTGCATCGCTTACATGACTGACAGTGTATTCTTGGGCGAGATAAATTCACAGGTGAGAGCGCAAAGCAATTTACTCCCACTGAGATGAAATGGTCAGCTGTCAAGTAGTGCGCAAAGGTACATGTTTCAAAGGGTTTTTCCGTGCTTTCTTAATGACGAGAATTATGCAGTCACTGGAGTTCTGATAATGCCAAGTCTGTTCGTATTTCTACCTCATTTGCATCTTGATGTAAATACATTTTTGTCGTAATGATGAACAGAACAATTGTCGATATGAACATGCGGTGGCAGTGTTTAGTCCTGATGATGATCTATTTTTCCAGACCTAGGTTTAGTTTTCGTTCGCTCGGTCTTCCTCAGAGTGGTCACGTGATGCGGCTGGGATGTGACGATGATGATGATGATGATTTAAACAGGTTTTTGGCACTATCTGGAAAAAATAATCTGTTAAAATAAGTTCACGGAGCACCAAATGAACCTCACTGGACCCTCATGATGATCTGTTTTTACTCCAGATTTCAGTGGTGCTTTTACTTCACAGCCTTACAAAGAAGGTATCTGCAGTTTCTAGTCCACTGTATTTTTGAACTGGTCTGAAAAGTACATTTCTTTATAGTTTGAGAGGTTATTTTTAACATATTCATCCTGCCTAAGGGCTTTGAGTTCAGATCTGGGCATAATCAATACCAAAGCCCACAGTTTTCATTATGGAATTATGAAATCAATTTGAGTCGCCTCTGAGGAACAGAAATTCTTTATTAAGATTATTTAAATTCTTCAAAAACTGTGAAATACTTTACTTTTTCACTTGCAAGTGAGAATTGAATACTTCTTCCACCAATGCCTCTACAATAGTTTCTGATCAGATACAATTCGACCTATGAGCAAAACCCATGGAGGCCTGAAGGTAAAAAAAATGCTCGTGGTATAGAAACATTTGGGGATATGTTTTACCCTGCAGAGTGAAATCATTTTTGCCCCATGTGTCAGTTTTAAACATGGTGATTTGGGAAATGTTTTATGAACTATGTGTATCAGTTGCAACCCCAGAAATATGAAATATGTACAAGTATCCTCCACTTGGCAATACGAAAATTGTACAATGTGCATATAAAAATCAATACTAAGAATTGGTATGAGTACAGGGCCTTTACCTGTTCACATTTAATTATTATTATTTGGAAAGATCGATCATTAAATCATCAGCTTTTACATCTTTGACTGCAGGTACATGTTCAATTGATTTTCAGGTGTTGTAATGACTGACCCTTCAGGTGTTGAGTCAGTGTCCTCTTTCTGAAGTGCCCAACTACAAAATTGTTTTACTGCACTGTTGAGGTCAATTTTGAAGTCCCAAATGAATTTTATGCATGACCAGACACAACAGTTTCCAAAGCCAACAGTTTTCAAACTTATCATATAGGAATAATAAAATAAAAAATAAATAAATACATAAAATAATAATAATAACATAATAAAATTAATATCACAACTTTCTTGGAGCCAGATCACTATTTCATGTATTCATTCATGTACCTTTTGGTTTTCTTCTATTGCCTTGAAGAAGTAAAGTTTAATGTCTTTACTCTTACATCTTGTGTTGAATACTGTGTGTTACAACATTGAGGTGAACTTGATTCTCAGTAAGAATGCTACACATACTTATTTTAAAAGATGTCTACACTGGAACCTGCTACGTTGGTTACAAAACACAGCTCTTCATCTTCAGGTTGACAAGAGGCCTTGTAATACATCTTGTCAACATCATGTAAACAGCTAACAGTATATACAGTATATCCATTTATGACCTTGTACAGACAGTATGTAAATAGGACCGGCCTTCTATAGATAGTACCTTTCTCGGGGTATAAGTACTCGATGGCTCCTTTGCATGTGCCTGCAGTTTGTACCTGCACTCTTCTGATATCAGATAAAACTTCTTTTAACTCTCTGCTTGGTCTGGAATCGCTTCCTTCACAATTATATCCAAAGAAAGTAATGTGCCTCTTGTGAAAGTTCACACTTCACTGTGATGTGTTTAATCCACCTCTCACTCACTCAGAGCTTGTCAGCGAGGAACGAATAGGAGAAGTGGACTGGAAATAGTGTCTGTGTCGGAGCAAACAACTGCATTAAATAGAAAAATAGTGAATCACGGTAAGACCAAAACCAGATGTAATGCTGGGTGTACACTGACGACAAGTGTGAGGCGTGGGTCTGTGGAAAGATTCTGAAAGTTTGTTTTTTTATTCCCAGAACCCACTGAGGTTGAAAACCCTTGTGAAACTTTGTTGCATCAAATACACACCATAGTATAGTGTAGCAGGTGTAACACACAATCTGCAAGTAACCTGCTCAAAGTACACGCCAAATCCGACCCAGTTAGTGTAGTCACGATTTGATTTATTTTTATTTATGTATTTATTTGTTTATTTACGTATTTATTTATTTATTAATTATCATTTTTTTATCAACATATCACCCAAATCTACCAACATACCCAGTCCACCACCACAGAACCTAATATATAAGTTGCAAAAAAGTTGTGAAAAAAACCCTGAACCAGAACAGCCTCGGCTAACCTCCCCTTTAAGATGAGCATATGTTGCATCCTGTTAATATTCCACGAGCATACACCGACCATGTGGCTCCGGATACATTTAACCTCTGCTGCTCCCGGGCCGGACATTATTCCTCTCCCCTGGTCAGAGGATTTTAGAGCCGTTTGAAGGGGTCAGGAGCAGACTGCTAACTGGTCTCAAATGTGAGGGCCCCAGTCTGTCCCACTGTGATCTCCCCACATGTGGTCAAGGTCACAGGACACGCACTATCCACCCACATTCAACCTCAGTCTCCCAAATGGTTTTGAGAGTAAGGATGTGCAACAAGCGAGACAAAATATCCACTAAAATGTAACTTTTTATAGCAACTTTTGGAGTTTTTAAAGTTTTGACCTGCAGCTGGAGAGTTGCTGGTTCAAATCCTGCCTAAACCCATTGTTTTGTCGTGTCTCTGGGTAAAACACCGCCATGGCCTACTTCATGAAGACAATGTGTGCCTGGCCAGCCAAATCCACAGGCTTTTCCAAAACTTTACAAAGATATTTGGACCTGGAACCATTTCCCATATCCTGTCTACTCATTTTTCCATGGGTGGATTAACCAATCAGAGAAATGCACGGTTTTAGGACTTGAAAACAGGAAAAATGTCTACAATATCAACAAGTAAATCATTAAAAATCTTGGTATATCTCCGGTAAAAGAAGTTATATATTTAGTTCTAAATGAAACAAAAACTTTAAAGAGGAGATGTTTTCTGTTTGAGAACACATGCTACAAATTAGCAGCTGGGATTGGTTGACTGATTATAAATGAACATAGCTAATGTGCTAACTGCCGTGTTCCAAACAGGAAGTGATCATGGACGCACTTCCGGCTCTGGTGACTCTGGCTCCAAATCACTTTACATTGAAAAATTGTCACCCCTGCTGTCATTTTGGTCATAAAATATTAGTATTAACAAGACATGAACATTAATAACAGCAAATCAGGCGCCTTCTTTCCCCAAGGTAGCTCCCTCTAGCATTAGCAACAGATTTGATTGACAGTGTTGCTAAGCGCCAGCGGGAAGGGGCGTTACCAGCCTCGCTCCGGATTGGCTCTTTGGTTGCTATGATACTCGCGGTCGGAAAGTTGCCCCTATAACTGTTAGCCTCGACGAGCTTCATTTGACTGGAGCCGAACGCTATGGGTAACATCAAATTCACTTAAACCACTTCTTTATACAGTCCATGGTTGTAGCACAAAAACTGAAGTTGATAGTTAAATTCCAGCTCCAGCCAACACATACGGTGATTGGGTTCTTGGGCAAGACACACGGTGGTTGGACGTGCAGCAATGGTAACAGATGAATCTTACCATAATACATGGTGTAACTGAAAAGTGAACTATGACCACCATTTTGCAAGTGACCCTAGACAGCCCAACATGAGCTTCAGTAGCAAAGATCTGAAATAAATTATTGGCTCTTAATATTGCAGTAATAAAAGACCACAATATAAAACTGACTGTGTGGCATTTTATCTCCAACTTATAGTGAAATTCATGTAGGGGAAGAGAATTGATTGATGCTGTACTGATTATAATCTCTCTCTGTCTAAAGCAGAATTTAGTAACTTGTCTGTTACAGAGTAGAGGCTCTGGTTCAGGCTGTACCAAACCAAAATTATTCCATTGTTACAACTATAAATCCTGTCCTATGGTTCAAATTATTTTTTAAAGATTCTGTGGGGCTGTGGGGTTGTGTTTTTTTTTAGTTTTTTTTTTTTTTCTTCAACAGGAATTGCTGAGATGAATATGTTGTGGGCAGCACTGTTAGAGCACATTTCCATAATTACACAGAAACAGTCAGTGGCATTAACAGAGTAGCAGGTGTTAAGTGGCTGTGTTCTATTATTTCATTATTATCAACACCTACTAGCGTTATGTCTAAAGCGGAGAAGACTCATGCAATGCAGTGAAAAAACAAACAACAAATGTACAACACTATTTGTCCTTTTGACCTCGTATGGCAGGTGTACACTAAGTGCAAATCAGATACGGGTCAGTTCTCGTGTGGGTCCCACAAGACTTACACGGAGATTAAAACCAATGTGTGCTGTTACACTGACCTCTGGGCACAAGTCCAGGGGAGGTATGGGCCTGCAGAAAGAATCAGTAAGACTATTTTTCTCAGACCGACTTTTTTTCAAAAATAAGACATGTGTTATCATGTGAACCCACATGAAACGACGCTGCTGGTGTAAAAGGCTGAAAGTAACCCAATCCAAGTGAACAAGTGATCTTGCAGGTGCAGCTTGGAACATGGTGGGGCCAGAGCAGTATAGCAGAGCACCACTCTGAGTGTGAGTGGACCACAACAAAACCACTCCAAACTGGAGTCGCAGCTGGATGGGTGAAGTATGAGAGTTATTATTTGACCAAGGTCATCAAAAATCATTTTGTTATTTTATTCCCAAAATATGGCCAGAACAATGTGAAGGTTAAACCATGTTTGAGAAATGAATCTGTCCTAATTAGATGGACATATATATATATATATATATATATATATATATATATATAATTTTTTATTGATTAAAAAATTACAAAACACGTGCATACACTGGCACACACGTGCACACAGTTAACATATTTTGTGTGAATATTGCAAAGTGCTATTTTTACAAGGCATTCATAGACACAGAATGCAAAATTTGAACACAGTGCTCTATTTTCCAGTGCCTCTGTACCCATAATAGTATCCAAGTGGTACATTTGTATTCTCCTTTGATAAATCCCATATCACCACCTTCTTTCACTCACTGCACCATTTCCTTCCCCACCAAAGATGAAGTCATAGATAGCGGATACGTCTCTTTCAATCAGCCTGACTGGTGTTGTCGCAGCTCATTGGTTTACAGCACTTTCCTAGCGCTGTTCCTACCCACATCACAGCGGCTTTAATAGACAAATTTGTATTCTGAAACACAACTTGTCATATTGGAAGCTTTTATTTCACACAAACAAAAGCAAATGTAACATGAAGGGAGTCGAAAACAGATGTGATCTTTTTAGATGCTTTGCTTCTGTTGACTGATAAAAGAGCTTGTACCGTTTTGGTGTAAGTGAGATACAAAAAAAAAAAAAATAATAATAATAATAATTAGCCGTTTTGTTTTGTAATTTATGCGTATTGATGCCATATGCTAGTTATCCACAGCTTTTCTATTATCTACTAAAAACACACATCAAAAAGTAATGAATAAGATGGGGATTTTTGAAGCATATTTGAATTGATTTACAAAAATTTGAATTACAAAAACATTTTACACCTCTCTCTCTCTCTCTCTCTCTCTCTCTCTCTCTCGCTCTCTCCCAATATTCAACATTCCAGGAAAATCTCCGCACTTTGAGTTGCCAGATCCTGTACCAGTGGTGCCCAAAGTTTTTACCTTGGCAGGCCAAAACAAATGCACATTAGTGAGTTGAAGGCCAAACCTAATGATAGTTTAAATATTAGGAAATAGACATGACTGGCCTGTTTCCCATCTCCTGACAGTCTTTTAATTGAATAAAAATCGATTCTTCTTAAAACCTCACAACCCCCTCGCGGGCTGAATTAGACCCCCTAGAGCGCACCACTTTGAGCACCCCTGTCCTATACGTTCTCAGAATAAAACTGCATTTTTAAACTGGCAGCACAATTTTACTCCTTAATGTAACTGCAGTGTTGTTTTGTACTATTATCTCTGTGGTTTGGAGTTGAAGGTAAAAAGTTAAAAGAAATAATCAGTTAATTTCTAAATTGAAGTCGTGTTATTGTTGTGTTGTTTTTACTATACACTTCTGATTCAAGCTGCTTTGTTTGCATATGTCTTTATTAAAAGTCCTATATTACGCAAAATTGACTCTTGTGAGCTTTAAGTCATGTTATAAAGTTAAACATACCTGGAGTTGTGTTTTGATTCATTTACACGTGTTTGGGCAACTATTTATTATTAGTCTGTCTACATCTCCAAAACTCAAAATGCTCTGTTCTGGTAGTTTTCAATTTAACATTTACTTTTTATCTTTTTGTTTGGTAGAGATGGGCAATTCCAGGTCTGAAATTATCCAAATGGTTCTAGTGAAGGTGTATGGAGTTTAAGAACACAGTGGAGCGGCGCTTGTTGCACCACATGACATCACAAGTTGAAATAGAGTATTTTCAGTTTGAGAGAAGAACACAGCCTATGCAGGGTTTGTGTGTTATACATGTGTGAATGAAACAAAACACAACTCCAGGTATGTTTGGGATGAGGAAATGACATAATAACATAGATAAAAATAATATAATATAGGCCCTGTACAAGGTGCTGTATCAATGATTAATTATGGTGCATTTCCATCAGCCTTGCATGGTGTATTTCTTGACATTCAAAGTAACTCAGGTGCACTACTCATTCTCACCCCAGTCACATTCAGTGATGGAAGCATGGCTGCTACTCTGCACTTAGAGCAAAGATGATGACCACAATCATAGAAATGCACACAGTTTTTCTTTCTTTCTTTTTTTTTTTTTCAAGAACTTCCTTACTTTAAGAGCTTATACCTGATTTTGAACCATGAGTAAAGGACACAGCCATTTAGTCCATTTTCCATTCACTCAACATCTCAGATTTGTTTATATTTTCAATCTCTAGCAGTTGACTTGTTGTGGTACCTCTTAAAATGTATACATTTTTTTTAAAATGTATTATTATTATTATTATTATTATTATTTGTTTTTTCTTTTACACTATGAACATGCACATTTTTTTTTAACTTTTTTTTCTTTTTCCCATAATTTGAAAAAAGTATATATAAATAAATAAATACAAATAATAAAAAAAACCATAAAATAATAATAATAAAAAATAATAATGAATAAAAAGTCCATACTGACGCAACAGTGGTAAAAAGTGTCTTAGCGTTAGATCTCAGTGTGCTTTGACTTTTTTGTGAGGTACATTGTTAGAGATCCCGCATGTTAGAAGATCTCCCCCCCCAAAAAAAAAAGCTTTCTCCTCCGCCCCTGCTGACTGCCTTTGTGGTGCAGCCTGGCTTCCACTTAGTGGGTTTAGCAGGGGTCGAAAAGAACACCAGCTTCCTATCAAAGAGCGACCCCAAGGTTTGAGCGCAGTGCAGGCTACAAGAGGAAATGTGAGGACCAGAGGGGAGATGAAAGACACAGGGACTGATGCAGCCAGAGCTTACTGTGACATAACAACTTTGCTGCTAGTTTGGCATTGTGATACTGTAAATTTTGTATTTATGTTTAGTTTAGTTGGTATTAATTATGTTACCCTTTTATGCATGTTTTTTTTTTCTTATTTTATTTTGTTTTTCTATATATGTTGCAGCAATCAAATTTATTGTTTTGATGTACTCAGTTGTTCCTTAAAACAAAGCAAAAAGGCAAACATGTACTATTTGCCAATCATGTTGATGCTGCTATGAATTTGGTTACACATAAAGTTCCATTTTCTGTTTATTGCACGGTGAAGACATTTTAATATGCTATCACACAACTACATTTTGACACACAATCAATCAAGAAGTTGGCAGATGTGCTGCAATAGATTAACTGTGCACAGCAAGATGGATTCTCATGATATTTGTGAGTTCACAAACTCACATTGGGCTCGGACATCAGTGAGCCATACACTTGTCACCTGAGGGCCAGTGCTTTGAGCGGAAGCTAAAGACAAAGCTCCCAAGCAAACCAAAACAAACATGGCAATGCTGGGCCCATTTTAGCTGAAATATGGACTATTTTGTTTTTGAAAAATGTACACTTTGTGCATTTGTGAAGGGAAAGATGTCTATGCTTTTTTCTCAGCTGGATCTAGTTAGATTTTTTGACTTGTTCTGTTGTCGTGACGCTTTGACCAATCAAAAGTCTCTAACACATTCAGCAAGAGAAATTCCAGACTCATAATTTTAGTTAGTAGTAATACATTTAGTTAGTAATACAGTCATTCATTCATTTTTCTTTGTGTAACACAAATAAAACATTTTTTAAATAATATTCTAATAAAGGTGACATAGCGATGCTCAAAAGGAGCAGAAGAAGCAAAAGCTTACTTAAACCTCCTTTCACATAAGCACAAACAGCTGCTTGATTGTTACACTGCAAAACCGGATTATCTAACATAGCTAAATTGACATAAATTAATCTTAAAAGATACATTTTAAGATTTTTTAAAATGTGTTTCAAGATATTCTATCACAATCCATCTTATTTAGGTATTACAACTTACTCGAAGCACATTTTATTTGTTAAATCAAGCCACATTGTTGAGGTTATGCAGACATACCTGAGTTTCAATGTTTTCTAAAAACTAAATTACTTGTTTTAAGATATTTTATCAGCAAGTCATTTAACCTGCCTATGAACATCTCAAAAAGATCACAACAACCATGTAATTGCTTATACCATTAGCATTAATGCCAAGGGAGTGTTTTTTTTTTTGTTTTTTTTTACCTCAACGGTTATTCATCTGTAAATAAGTACCCAAGAGGCCAATAGAAGTCTACATTCTATACACCGGGAGTAATCAAATATTTATGCAAACACACAAAAAGTAGATACAAATAGCTTAAGTCTCTTTATTGCAGACCTCTTTAAGCATTTTCATAAAATAATAATAGTAAGATCATATTTTCTTGGTGTTGAACATCATAGAGTGGTATGGGGTATAATCATGCAATTTCTCAAAATCTATGAAATCTGTGGCCATGGCAGCATTTGGTACAGCAATTTCATATGACATTAAATCTCATTAAATTCCAGTGTGTCATAGACTTTATATTCACAACAGGAATCGGCAACAAATATACAAGTAATCAGTCCAAAAACAGGAAGCTCTGATCTGAGTCTGCGGGGATAAGGGTCTTGCCACTTGTATATGTATTCCCATTTAGGGTAACCCATTTTGCAGAAACAATATGGTGAAATTTGTCAGTATTTAGAAAATCTTTTAGCTTTGACTCCACATATTTCAAATGTGAAACATTCCCAGGGACTTTTTCATGAGCAAAACCCTGTCTCATGTGATTTTCAAATTAAAACGGCTTTCATCAAAGTTGCTTTGCATACCATTAAAGTCACACTCACAGTGACTACACTTGCTAAAAGTAAAACCAACACCAGATTTAAACTCTGCTAGGTCAGGCTGAGCAAGAGCATCCCCACATACTGATACTACAGCACCATAAAAATGTCTCCTCCTGTCCCCAGTTTTGATTTTTGTACCACTAAAGAGGTCCATCAAATCCTTTTCAGTTCTCTCCAAAATTACATCAATACCAGCCTCTGATATATCTTTAGCTTTTGCAACAGCAAGATGTCTTACTGATGCAAGTTTTGATCTAAATCTAGGTTCAGTGTTTCCCAAAAAGTAATAAAACATGTATAATTTAAATTAAGATCCAAGAGGATTGCAGATTTCTCTCTCATCTGAATATAGAACTAACTGTAATGTTGTACATTTCACAGAAAACAAAGGGTGCATTTTTTAAAGGCTCCCATTAACTATATCTTGCAGAAAACCATGATTGCTGAAATATTGTGGGTTTTGAATCATGTGGAATATGGGGTTTGACAAAAATAAAAAATAAAAATTCTAAACTTTTGATGAGTGGTACATAATAAAATACATTTATTCTTAACTTCAAGTACCCTCAAACTACCACACTTAACTCGACACAATATTTGTGATATGACCTCTTCTGGAACAACTGGATCAAAAAGTTCTTTAATAGTTTGTTCTTGCATGTCGGTTGTGGACAAGGCGACAAAAGGATCTGAGAACTCCTCAAATGCTGCAAGTGCCCCAGTCCAGATATGCTGAATGTTATACAATGGTTCATGTCTCTCAAAAACAGTCCTCACCCTCTCCTGCAGGTTTTCCAGAAGAGCAAACTGAAACTGTTGAACTTTAGCAACAATGTTGTTCACATTTGTCTGTATTAAGACACAAAAAGACATTTGTATACCAGCACACATTTCAGAGATTCACAATAAAACAGACAGATAAGTATAGAGGTCTTACCTGGAAGATGCCACATCTTTAACAAACATCAACAGTAAACCACCAGCACGTCTAATTAAAGCCTGTAAAAACAAGAGGTGCAAGGTTAGCTTGTGCTAACAGTCATCCAGCTCCCCTCCCCCAGTTAAAAAACAAAAAAACAGTAAAAAAAAAAAAGTAAATTTACAGCTAAATGTATAATAAAACATATAGTTCAACAAGATGACAGTTTTCTTGCATTTAATAATAATGAAAAAGAAGTTAGGTGTCCCCAGTGCCACTGTCATGTTAGTGGTTATGCTGAAAGCACCTGGTACACTGTTTTGCATTTATAAATTATTAGTAACTTTGCTAATATTTCTACTAATCTGCACTGTCACAAGTTGCAATGATGTTCCACCACAGCTTTTCATGCGAAGTTAAATCCAAGTTTACTTTTTAACTATAACCTATAATTTAGTAATTTAAAATAATATCTGCTCTAAAATATTTTTTTATGGTTTTCAATTTTTGCCACATGCCTCTTTATGCAATAAAAAATTACTTCAATGACAATGGCTGAATTGGTTTTAAGTGCAGTAGAATCTCTACAGTGACATGGATTCACTCTTAAACAAGCTGACTATAGATTCACAGCAGCCTGACATTTAACACCTGCCCAGCGTCTCCATATGATGTTGTAGTCCAGGGGCGTCAAACACATTTTCACCGAGGGCCACATCAGCAAAATGGCTGCTCTCAAAGGGCCAGATGTAAAATAAATCTAACTACTTTTTAAACTTGTTAATTAACTATTTACGTGTTTATTACTTATTCAAGTTACAAATGTTGTATATGCATTTTCCTAGATGTAAAAGTATGGCTGTGTAACTGTGTATCTCCTGATAAAATGACATTTTAAGACCATCATACCTTTTTAATTTACCCAGTCAAGGGCCACATAAAATGATGTGGAGGGCCACATTTGGCCCCTGGGCCTTGAGTTTGACACATGTGTTGTAGCCTCTATACTTCTTTTAATAAGAAGAAATTTGATGTGTCAAGGTAAAAAGCAGGACATTTTGCCACGAGGACAAGCAACGTTAGCGCTAGCCACATGCTAACGGGCTAGCGCTAGCCACAAGTACATCTCCGACATATTAGTGCCATATGAACCATTTCGTACTCTTAGGACTTCAGGGACCGGCCTCCTGCTGGTCCCAGAGTCAGGACTAAACATGGAGGATCAGCATTTCAGTTTTATGCAGCTAAAACCTGGAACAGTCTTCCTCATGATGTAAGACAGGCCTCTACTTTGACCATGTTTAAATCTAAGCTCAAAACAGTTCTGTTTAGCTGCACTCTACTGTTTTAATATTAATTTTATGATGATTATTTGTGATATTTATGTTTTATTTTATTGTAATTTTAATGTCTTTCTTATTCTGTAAAACACTTTGAATTACTTTATGTATGAATTGTGCTATATAAATAAACTTCCCTTGCCATGCTAACGGGCTAGCGCTAGCCACATGCTAACAGGATAGCGCTAGCCACATGCTAACAAGCTGCTGATGTAAACACAGAACTAAGTGTATCACTCTTACTGTATGAAAATCCAAAATGTCCCAAGCATCAGTTTAAGTAGTCAGATTTGTATTTTCACGATATGACAAAACTAAATCAACACAGGTTAGTCTCACAAAACATTTCTATTTACGCCTATTTGATCGGGAGACTATTCCAACAGAATAGGGGGAGGTTGTCAATTTTTTGCTTTTATGCTCAAAACCAAATGATTTGATATATTATTATTAGTAATATTTATGGAATTTGTTGATTTCAAATCCAGTTATACACTGAATACTGCAGCAACAGCATGACAAATATTTTTGGTTTGAGCCAAGTAAACACTCCATATTGGCAATTTGGAATAGCCCTCTGACAAGGCCAAGCTCCAGTGAGAGTGTGAGGGAGGAGACTTTAGAGCCACTGGACTTCGGACAGTCCAGTGAGGAAAACAGTAGAACAGGTATGAATGATTATGTAATTATTATTAAATGTTCATGTTGTCTAATATAAATTAAACAATTATTCAGTATTTTAAGGCTAGTTTAGCAGGACAGTGTTTTATGAGGAAGAAGGGGACCATAAAGGCCTACATCAGTTATCAATTTTTCCCCGTTGTTATAAATTCAACTCTTAACATTTTAAAAAGACTTAAACCATAAATTGCTTGCTTTTCAGCTGTCTCTTTGACTGTCTGTACAAACTTTTACTATCACTAAGTATTTTCTTATCTAATTTATCGATGTTGTCACTTGTTTATTCCTCAGCTGCAAACTGTCTCCATATATTATCAACAGAAGACCTGAAAAACCGTTTCCCTTCCCTCTTCTGAGAGTTTTCCTCAAAGGACAGTCATTTGGGGGTTGGCTCGCCCAGCGGTAAGATTTGCTTAGAGTGAATTAAATTTTTGGTTTGTCCAAATACCATATTCTCATGGTAGAGAATATGGTTATGTATTGTCTGTGAAGGCAACAGAAAGATGTGAGAAAACTTAGGGTTAATTATCGTGGAGTTAAAACCAGCCCATCAAGTCTGCAATATGTGGCCGACACTAGCAGTGAGTTAGAGCATGTCTTAAGTTAAAACGCACAAGATGAGAAAAGGACTACAGGCTCATCAGAAATACTATAGAGAGCATGGTTTCTATAGTGAGGGCCTGCAGGTGGGATTGACTCTCTGCGCTACCCAACCCAGGAGGACCTGCAGACCATGGCAAGGTGAATCCTTTGTTATTACCCAATGCTCATTGACGGGCCAGACTCTGACTGTCCATGGGTCTGTATGATTACTATGCAGCTCTACTATTATCAGGTCAAAGAAATTTAAAATGAATTATACATTTTAACTATCCAATATGCATTATCATAATTTGACATTTCATTATGAATGTTTTTCTGTTAGTCCCAAATCTGCAAGAGGTTCAGCAAAAGACTGCAAAATATCAGGTCTCCTTGAAAGCACCGAGGAGTGCTTCATAAAAAAACAAAGTGCAATTAAATGAGTAACGATGTACAAATACCAAAATGTACAGTTTATTTTTTGTTGGTTGTTCTATGTTGTTCTATGCTGTTTTCAAGAACGCAATGAAGCCACCCATGTCAGTCTCTGAAGTGTTGTTACATCTTTTTTATGCATTTATTAATTTTTCAAATTATTTTAACTCAATCTTTTTTCTTTCCCCAGAGGACCAAGCTATTGGATTGCTTACCTGCCTTCCTATGCTGTTTCCATCAAATGCTGACCAAAGAAAATGGTCAACGCTTCTGAGGAACTTTTGCGTATTGCTAGTAAGCCATTTCTTTATTCTTTGTTTTAGTTTATCATATACATAGTTTATTAACTTATTTATTTGATGAGTGCATGTTATACACAGTGGCATACTATTATGTGTTCCACATTGCATACCCCAGATGCATCCCATCCGTTTTGTCGGTAATGCAAACTGAGGTGCTCCAGGATGAGTTACATGATAAGGATTCTACCTCAGCCTACAAAAAGATAATCTATTGGAAAATACTGTCACACTGTATAGCTTTTCTGTATTTCATGCAAAGAGATTTCTCATGATTATGGGAAAGTGGAAAATGTAATATTTCAATAAATGCAGTTTCATCCTGATTTCATGTTACATTTGATCAAATGTAGATTTATTGTGAATGCTCAAAATAAGGTATTTTAAAACTATGTATTTTTAAAACAAGTATCTATTTAAGAAATAATAGCCTTATCTGAGATATGTTATATACCAGAAATAAGCAGATTTGCTTAAAGCAAGGATAGATATGCTCAAAATAAGATGAACAATCTTGCCATGATAACTTCAAACTGTTTTATCCTTTAATCAAGACTTGTAGCAAGCTAATATTTTGTCTTCTTTTAAGAAAAGTTGGAAAGTGAAATTTTCGTACTATATCGGCAGATAATTTCACTTGAAATAGAACATTTTTACAGTAAAATTAATACATTTTTATAGGCCTTTTTTGCAGTGTACCTTCAGTTCTATGTAAAATAAAAAGAAAAGATTAGGCCTGTCATATATTTTCATTCAATATATGAAAGCTGGAACAATATATATTTTGGCTCAGAATTCATCCCATGTAAAATTTCTTGGTAAAAGTGTGAAGATTTGGGGTGTTTTTGCTGCTACACAAAGGTTTTGAGCTGTACAGGGTTGAAAAAGTAATTTACTTAAGTATTGCTTCATTCTCTTATTAATTTGTTGCAGCTCATGCCACTTAATGACAGTATATTAAAAACAAACAAACAATGGTTTACTGGATTTATCTTGCATTATTGTTATTGAATCAGTTGGATAAAATAGTTTAAATATTATGGTTTATATCGCAGTATATCTCTGGCAATATATCGTGCTTCAAAATGTGTGTAGTGTCTTTGACCTTTTTTGAGATTGCTGCAAGTGCAAACTGAACTAAAAAGCCACAGACATCTGTAGCCTTCCATTCACTCTGCATTGTCTTTTGTGAGGGTAGGGTGAGTTAAGGTGAGCAGAGCTGTGAATCTTAACATTGTATTCCACAACCAATTACACTAATGGCTCATTGTTATCTGGGCCATACTGAGACTTGAAAAGGTCTTGTCCATTGTCCAACTCTAGTGTGAAATGTCACCTGAGTTCTGTGACATAGTTGTTCTTTGCCTTAATGAGTCATCTACCGCCTATTAGCATGCTCTGATTAGCCCTATTGTTCTCCTTGCTTTGGCTTTGGGTCTGACGATAAGTTGTAAATGGGTGACAAATCGCATCTTAGACCCTCATTTCTGTTCAAAGATGGATTGTTTTTCTCACTGAAAATATGCTAAATGTGTGCGTGTGTTCTTATTGTACAGGTTAAGGCACTGGCAAAGTGTGTCTTCTGCAAACTGTATTTTTTTGGCTTCCCATTATATGAAACAATTTTAGGATTTTTTTTTCTTTTTACTCAAAAGACATTGTGTTTTAAATTGTTCATCGTTATGGCAATCGTTTGCACAAGACATTATGTGAATGGATTTTTAGGAGAACTATAGTGTATGAAAAATGAATAGAATATCAGTGCTATATAAAATATGTAGTAAACAATGAAGAGATGGAGATTTTATTGTCTTGCCCTGAAAAGAAAGAAAACACAGGACAGAGTAATGATAGTAATGCTGTACTGTAAAACAGAACAGTTAAATTTAGTAATAACATTTAGCAATAACATTTAGGCATTGATTACCCAAATGTGTTAAAATTGTTGGTTGAACTCTGTAAATTTGCTCAAATGCCCCAAATGTTTAGTTTTGATGTTACAGTGGTCAATCATTTAGAGTTCAATATGTCTTTATATTCAAAATGATTGACTGGACTTAGTGTGACGTCATGTCCGTAAGTTACGTGCCCCAGTCTTTTCACAAGCTGCCATCTTGAGCTACTCAGCGATAAAGTTCTACAAAACTTGACAGTGAGCCTGCGTATTTGGTAAGTACTCAACAGTTCTGTTAAAAAAAAAAACAACAACAACTAAATCTATATATTTTTTTCAAATATTGGCATGATCCTTTGCTAAAGAAATGTGCTTTTCCTTAAAAAAAACAACAACAACTCATTCAATGTGCAATTTATCACTGTGTAACATTTGTGCAAACGAGTATCGAACATGGCTTAATGTCGGCCAAGCAGAACTGAGCGCCCATGGGTTTAGCTACTGGACGCCCGCTCCAGTTTACCTGGTGTCTGCCCGCTCCCGTTTCTCGTACTTATGAAGGAGTCTCTGTGCCGTAACCAGGACTTTGTGGGGTCTTAACTAACTGATTAGGCTAATGAATAAGAAAATGAATATAATGAATAATTTATGGTCTGTTTAAAGCTTGACTACAGTGTTTATGGCTGAGCGATGTCTCAGAGCCAAGCGCAGGCCAAAGCACCAAAGTGGAGCTCCACGATGTCGCCATAAGAGTCCATTCAGATCTCGTTTTGTGACTCTGCGCTTTGCTGCTCTGAAGGATTGTAATGCTTAGGGCATTGGATGATCTCTCACACGGATTATCTACTGTCCAGTTGCACACAGTGCACGACAGGTAATGACTTCAGTGTAACAAGGTGTGTATTGTTGTGTGTGAGCTTTTCTGCTTTATAAGTTATCATGCAAATACAACGTGGGACAGTGAAGGGATTGTTTGACAAAATATGGAATCATTCTGTAATTAGAAGCAGCTCCATACGTGAAACGTGCGTCTCCTCCTCTCTGTGGAGCTGTCAGTCAAAGTGCGGGCCTGATTCAACGCAGTCTCGTCTGTGGTGTTCACACCATTCACAGTGTCAGTGCAAAACGGGACTTTGTACTGGCGACTAACTTTATAAACTAACCAAAGCGCCACAATATGATTCCTTTAGTCAGGAAATTAAATGGAGATGATGACAGAATGGCAGAGGAGGATGTGAGATGTTGAAGACTACTCCATGTACTATAACCCTGCGTCACATACTTTTTAACCTCCACGTTAAACACTGTGTGATGAACCAACTAACACACAGTTGTATTACTGCCTGCAAATCAAAGTTGCAAATGAAATGAAACTCTTGAGTTACCTTTGAAATTGGGTAATTGCATTACTATTACTATTACACTACTATTACTATACATGAAGTAAAATACATTTTCCTAAACTGTCCAAAATCTTCTGATTGCATTTCATTGAATGAATTGCTATTAATTATCTTGAATGAGGTGTAGTTATTGATGCTTTATGTATCACTTCATATATTGATTTTAGTTATGTCCCTTTTTCACCAAGAAAATATACACACTTTGTTTTCTAGATTGAATCTGCAGCAGCTAACTCCTATTTTCCAGATTTCACCCTCCCTCATGCTTATTGGGAGTGTTCAGATGTGCATTTAATTTTAGTTCTAGAGACGCAAAATATATTGTTAAATGTTTTTGAACTAATTTGTCTGGCTCCTTTTCAAGTCATACATGTATTCTCTTTAATCTTTCATTTTGCATTTTTTTTTTTTTTTTTTTTTTATCATTTGCTTAGATTTAACTTGAATATTTTGCTAGGCTGAAACTGCAGCGGCTAATTCCTGGTTTCCAAATTTTGCCCTCACTCACAGAGAGAGTTCAGCTGGGAATGCATTTACCTTAAATCTTCAGTGCATCACTCTGAAATTAAATGGTGGACATGAACAACATTTTATTTTAATATTTGTCATTTCATGTATTTGTTTGGCTCCTTTTCAACTCATATATTCTCTTTAAGTATGCTTCTTTTTTTTTTTTTTTGGTTTGAGAATTATTTGGTTGCTAATTGTAACTGAGGCATCTTAAATCAAATCAAATCAAATCAAACTTTATTTATCAGCACTTTTCATACAAAAAAAAAGTAACACAAAGTGCTTTACAAACCATTAAAATCAGTCCCACCCACCAAACCCACCCAGCCACCCGACAGCCCAACAACCCAACCCCAACACATCAATAATCATAACCAAACAACCCCCCACCCCAACACACACTCCCACCCCCCACCTCAACACATGTTAAAATACCTCAGTTTCATTTAAAATATGTTTAAGTGGAACAGGCTGGATAAAGATGAACCAGATGAGAGAGAGAGAACCACCAGAGGAACCATCTGCACCAGGAACAGGGTCACCCACAGCCACAGGACACCAGCCCAGGGCCCAGAGAAGAGATGAGGTCAAGACCAAACCTCCAGGGCCCACGAGCCAGGGCCCAGCAGCCACAGCCAACCACAGCTCCCGGTGCAGAGGGCTCCTCAGAGGAAACACTGGCAAATCTAAAATGATTAAAAATAATAAAATAAGTCAAACCTAATAAATAAGTCAATAAATAATCAATAAATAATAAAATAATCAATAAATAATAAAATAAGTCAAAACTAAACAAGTAAATAAAACATAAGTAAAACATAAACACACTAGCCAGCCTAAATAAGACTAAATAAATAGAGAAGTAAACTAAAATGATAAATACTAATCAAAAGCTATGCTAAAAAGATGGGTCTTGAGCCTGCTTTTAAAAACCTGAATGTTCTCTGCGGCCCTGAGGTCCTCCGGCAGGCTGTTCCATAGACAGGGGCCATAAAACTGGAAAGAGGCCTCTCCATGCGTGTGTGTCCTGACTTTGGGAATGACTAGGAGCCTGCTGCCGGAGGAGCGCAGGGGCCGCGAGGGTTCATAGGATAAAAGCAGTTCTGTAAGATAAGAAGGCCCAAGACCATTAAGACATTTAAAAACCAGTAAAAGAACTTTAAAATCGATCCTGAAACACACAAATCGATCCTGAAACACACATTCCTGTTTTGTCACCTTTTTTGTAGTGTTCAGCCAGGTCTGCATTTTTCTTAATGATCTTCAGTGCATCACACAACTGATACTTTTGGCTTTAATTATATACATTTGTCTAATCATTTAATTTGATCAAGGTTTTCTTTAGTAAATGTGTTTTAGGTTGAAACAGCCAACTCCTGGTTTCCAGTTTTCACCCTCACTCACACCTAAAGTGCTCACACTAATTACATGTTATTGACATGCAAATATATTTATTATGTTGTTGTTATGTTGTTGTTTCTTCTTCACACACAAAAAAAGAAAATAAATGCTTAGTAAATATTTCTTAAATGTGTTTTAGGGCACAACTGAGGCGGCTAACTCCTGGTTTCCAGTTTTTTCACTTGCATCTATTGGCAGGTAGTAATTAGAGCTGCAGCTAGTGATTATTTTTGGTATTTTTTTGTTTATTAATCTAGTGATTTTTTTTTTTTTTTTTTGCCATTAATTGATTAATTTTGTAGGTTGCAAAAGGCCAGTGAATGACCTGGACAAAGCTTAAGTGACAACAACCTAAATTACTAAATTAGTTGACGATTATTTCATAAGCTGATTGGTTGCAATTAATAATTAGTTTTTTTGTGTCGTTTATGGTGATTAATGTTTCTACTTTGGCTGATGGTTATGTCAATAAAAATGTCATTCAAAAATGCATATGGTTCTTTTCAGTGCCTTTAATACAAAAATGTTTAAGTTTTATGTACTATATTTTACTACTTGAACCTTTAGGGTATGTACTACTTAAAGATAAACAGTTTATTAACTCAAAAACTGTTTTTTTTTAAAAATGTAATCAGTTTTATCAAATGCTTTGAGTAGTCCTAACTTGTAACAGTACATATTTATACTGCTCCCATACTCAGATAATGCTAAATATTTATCCAGCAAACTTGTAATCCCTGAGCTATGTTGTCCCTTCTGAATTTGCTCCATCCTTAGTTGCACTATACTATATGGTTCAACGTGACCTGCAATTGAAATTCCCTCATTATAAGGGATGTGCAGATTGACAGGCAGCCTATAGAAAGCACGTACCACACGCTGATAGGAGATGTGCACTGCCAAGATAACAAATGTGCTTTAAGTTAGGATGTCAGGGTTCGATATGTCAGATGGTGCAAGAACATGCCAGGATTACTGCAGTTAGAAAGCCTCATTTGCATTACATTTGTCAGATGACGAGAAGGCAAAGAGAAGGTTTGATGTTTCTTATCGTAATTGGCTATTACTAGGTGTTCTACTTGGAAAGGGTGGGTTTAGCTGGGTCCTGGAATATGCCAAAACGCAAAGACGTCATAGTATCAAAAGTTAAGTTGCTGTAGTGGTTTCCCCTCAGTAGTAGTAATAGTTTTTGGAGTGATTTGCGCACGTTGAAGCAATCTTTAATCGCTTATTTTCAAGACGCCATATTGCAGATCAACCCCCGTTTTCACCGCAAGGCCACTGCTCTGGACTTACTTTGTAAATGAGGTGCTGGGAAGAAACCCAAACTTGTGCCCTCAGGAAAGGACTGTATTTAGGACTAGTTTAGTATCCACAATCTCCCCAGGTTGTTCGGCAAGAACAAAGTGACCAGACGCCAATCCACACTCTACCACTCTTTATTGAAGTTGTGTTTATGGTTTATGCTCATATTCATGATTCATGCTCATAGTTGTCCATGGTTGCTCATGTCTGTTCATGGTTTGTTCTCAAGGACACATGAACAATTGTAGATGAAGTAAAGGAAAAACATTTAAAGTTGGGAAGGAGAGCTGGTGCGACTGTCCCGAACACAACACTGACTACTACTAAAAAGTTCCGCTGGTGGCTGCTGAATTGTGATTGGTTGAGGAGTGAGAAGGGGTGGTTACTGATTGGTTGAGATGGTTGCTGGGCTGGATTATCTGAATAATAATGATAAAAACTGTGAAAACCTAATGCCTAAACCAGGAACGTCATAAACAAATTAAAACAAAACAGATAAAACAGATAAAATTACACTCTTGTTAACAGCCGCCCCCAACTTTGAGGAGCAAAGTTGCACAGTGTCAGTTAGGAACATCCTGTGGGAGAGAAGGAAGCCTTATGAGCTTGGCCACAGGTCTAGTATAAATCTTGTTTCCGACCTGCACTTGACAAGTGCGAACCCTGCCGTCGGTTCCTGGGAAAACGACTGTGACTTGCCAACAAGCCACAGAGCACGCGGGAGCTGCTGATCCACAATAAGAACAATGTCACCAACACTGATGTCCTCAAGGTCACGATGCCACTTAGAGCGATTCTGAAGGGATGGTAAGTAGTTCCTAATGAAATGGATCCAAAACTGGTCCGATAAGGCTTGACAGTGTCTCCATCGGCGGCGGCTAAAGAGCTCTGTGTCTGGATACACCACCTGCGGAGTGGATGAGTCTAGCCGCCCCATCAGCAACATGTTGGGAGTGATAGGATCTGGATCTGCCACATCTGAAGAGGTGTAACCGAGGGGTTTTGAGTTGATGATGCTCTCTACTTCAGTGAGGATGGTTCTCAGAACTTCTTCAGTGACTGTCTGAGAGCCCAGTATTGTGTGCAGTGCTGACTTGATGGAGCGGATTTCCCGCTCCCAGGAACCACCAAAATGAGGAGCACTTGATGGATTAAAACGAAAGTGGATTTGCTGGCTTGCAAGTTGAGACTGAAGATCAGGGGCAAGTGCATTGAAGGCTTCCTGAAGTTCTGAGCTGCCACCTTTAAAGTTGGTGCCTTGATCAGATAGTAGCTCGTGAGGCTTGCCCCGTCTGGAAATGAAGCGCCGTAGGCTCATGAGGAATGAATCAGTGTCCATGCTGGCCAGCAGATCTAGGTACACTGCGTGTGTGGTGAGACATTTGAATATTATGCCCCATCTTTTTTCATTGCGCCTCCCAACCTTGATGAGAAAGGGTCCAAAACAGTCCATCCCAGTAGAGTAAAACGCTGGCTGGTGTAGGCGTAAGCTGGAAGGTGGGAGGTCAGCCATTTTAGGAATGATGGGTTGACCCCGCCATTTACGACATTCTGAACAGTTATGCTGATGTTTGCGGACTGCTTCTCTGCCACGCAAAATCCAGAACTTTCTCCGAAGTTCAGCAAAAACTCTTTCTGTACCTGGATGGGCCAGCTTGTTGTCATAATCTGCAATGATCAATTTGGTGATGAGATGATGAGGGTCAAGAACAATGGGGTGTAATGTCTCTGAGCTGAGGGAGTCACAGCGTCTTAGTCGGCCCCCAACCCTGATCAACTGAGTCTCTGGATCATATTCTGGAGCTAAAGTGAGGAGTCTGCTGCTGGATGGAATGGGCTTTTGGGAGGAAAGAAGAGCAAATTCTTCGGGAAAGCATTCACTTTGCACCTGTCTGAGGAGTGACAGTTCAGCGTGTCTGAATGATTCAGCAGTAGGCTTGGGATCTGTGGCCGCCCCGTGACATACTCTGACTGTAGCCTCTAGTAGCTCTTTGAAGTTGTTAAACTGGCTGGCCTCAGGCAGAGATGGGTGTGAGAGAGTAGTGATGAGGCCACAGAACTTTGCCTTCCGCAGCTCGACTGGATCATCGGGGCAGGATATCACTGGAGAAGGAGGCCATGATGATTCACTCTCTCGAAGGAAGGAGGGTCCGTTACTCCAGCGGCTGTGACCCTGTATCTGTGAGAGTGTCAATCCGCGGGTGATATCATCAGCGGGGTTCTCACTGGAGTGGACGTAGCGCCATGAGCTGCACTCTGTTAGCTCCTGGATATCTGCTACTCTGGCACCGACAAACACTTTATAGCGGCATGAAGGAGACTGCAGCCAGTTCAACACTGTCATAGAGTCGGTCCAGTAGGTGACAGATGAGATGGGGACAGTGAGCTCTCGTTTCAGAACTGCACCAAGCTGAGCACCGGTATGGGCAGCGCAAAGTTCCAGCCTTGGAATGGACTGCTGGCGAACTGGGGCAACACGTGAACGGGCAGCAAGGAATTCCACGTGGACTTCACCTTTACTGTCGACGGTGCGTAGGTACGCGACAGACCCATATGCTCTTTCTGACGCGTCTGAGAAGATGTGGATGCTCTGAGTTGCGGATGCGAGGTCTGTATCCGAGTAGACATAACAGCGATTGATGGAGATACTGGGTAGGATATGAAGCTCACTCACCCAGGCATCCCACAGGTGAAGCAAGTCCTCAGGAAGGTGAGGATCGTCCCAGTCACGTTTCTTCCGCCAGAGGTTCTGCACCAGGATCTTTGCTCGGGTAGTGTAGGGAATAAGCAGTCCTAGGGGGTCATATTGTCTGGCTAGGACTCGATATATGTTGCGCATTGTGGGCAGAGGCTGTTCCGTGTGGCGGAGACGATATGTGATGGTGTCAGTTCTGCAGTGCCAGTGCAGCCCCAGAGTTCGCTCTGGAGGGTCTACACCGTCCATGGATAGCCACAGTTCTCTACTTTCTGACTTGAGCTCAGGTGGCATATTACTGATGATGTCTGGAACATTGCTGGCCCACTGTCTCAGTTCAAAGCCACCAGACTGGAGGAGAGTCTGTAGCTTAGTGACAAGCTTTTTTGCTTCTTTAACAGATGAGAAGCTTTGAAGAAGATTGTCCACATAGAAACAGTTCTCAACTGAATGTCGAGTATCTTCATCAGGACTACTGTGATCGAAGACATGCTTTTGGAGGGCAAAGGTTGCGCAGCAAGGACTACAAGTGGTGCCGAAAGGAAGAACCTGCCATTGGTAGATGTCCGGCTTGGAGCTGCGGTTCATATCCCGCCAGATAAAGCGGAGGAAGGGTTGATCTTCTGGCAAAAGGCGAACCTGATGAAACATTCCCTTAATGTCACTGCTCACTGCAATGGGGTACTGTCTGAAACGGAGCAGGACCCCGAGAAGAGTGGCGCCTAATGTGGGCCCTGGAAGCAAATGTTCATTAAGGTTGTTGTTTTGGAAAGTGAACGAACAGTTAAAGACAATGCGGTCTTTGCCATTGTGATGGACCATGTGATGTGGAATATACCAGGAACTAATGCTCTGCTCTTCAGGTGAGGTGATCTTTCTGGTGTAACCTGAGTCTAACAACTTTGTGATCTCCTGTTTATAGGAATCTGCTTTGGCGGGGTCTCTGGAGAGGCGGATCTCTGTACCACGCAGGTGACCCATGACTGCTTCCTTTCGTGCATTGAGGGGGGGAAGTCCTTCTTTCCACAGCAGGGGGGTGGCATATCTGTTGACGCTGTCAACTTTGGTTCTGGTTGTTTTCTCCTCAAGAAGTTTGATGGCTGCGTTGTCCTGCTTTGATCTAGTGATCAGCTTCTCATTGCAGTATGGTAAAATGTCCATCTGCCACAATCTGGAGACGTGGCTGAGTAAGTCGGCAGATGAAGGGGCTGTGTTTATGAGGAGACACTGAGGTGTGGAGGACTGGTGCAGCAGGACTTTGGCAGGACCTTGTAGAGTCCATCCAAGGCGCGTCTTTAGTGCAGCTGGACCCCCTGGTGGTCCTAAGCGCACACGCTCAACTGGTGTGAGGAGATGAGGGTAATCTGAGCCGATGAGGAGTAGTGGCTGAGCTTGGCTGAAGGAATGGAGTGGGAGACCTTTCAGGTGGCGATATGTTTTTTGAAGAGCCTCGGCAGGATGAGAATGCTTAGAGAGCCCGAGCTCAGTTGCTGTGAAGGCTCTACGTATGAGAAAGCGTTTCTGAGGATGGATAGCGGATGATATGCTGAAGGACACTGACCTGCCTGACACAGTAGTGAGGTCTTGACGTATAGTCTTAAGTGCCAGGTCTTCCTTTTGACCATGAAGATGCAGCTCTTGGGCAGCACCATGGAGGATGATTGTGCGCTCCGAGCCATCATCTAGAATGGCATAAGTTTCAAGGCTGTGCTGGCCATTGTGGAGGATAACTTTGACCATTTTCAGGAGAACACAGCTGCTTCTGCGATCTGGATCTAAGTAATAAGTGACCGGTTGCACACCTGGAACTGATTGCTCTGGTTTACCTGCAGTGGAAGAGTTGACTTCATGGAGAATATCGAGATGGGTTTGACTGCACTGGTGGCACTTGGCCTTGAGATAGCACTGAGATGCTAAATGGTTTCTGCCACATCTCCAACAACGCCTCGCTGTTTTGATCCAGGCAGTTCTTTGTTCAGTGGAAAAGTTCTTGAACTCTGGACATTGATTGAAATAGTGTTGCATGTTATTACAATAGGGGCAGTACTTCTTGGGCTGCTCTGGCAGTGAGGTAAACTGAGGTCGCACCTGCGATGGAGGCTTTGGGGACGTAGGAGAAGGATCAGAGCCAAGTAATACTGTGGTAGGGCGTACACTGGGTCTCTGCAACTTGGGCTTCATAACTTTCTGACGGTCATCTCGTAAGGGGCGCGAGTGATGAGGTGGAGCATACTCATCCTGAACACGGACTTCATACTCAAGCCAGTCAGAAAAGTCCAGGAGTGTGGGTATAGGGGTGTGAATAGGGTCGATGAAACGTTTGAACTGTGCCCTCAGTTCGTGTGGCAGTTTGGACAGAAGACGTGAAGTGTGTGACCCACATTCCAACTCTGCCCTGCCCTCTCTTCCTAACTGCTCCAACATTCCTACGAGTGCTCTAACCTTGAGCCCGAAGTGACGGAACCCACGACTGTCGCCACTTCTGACTGGAGGCTCGGCTAGGACCTCATTGATACGCTGTAATGCCAGTTTGTGGGGCTGTCCATACATTTCTGTGAGTGAAGCCATGGTCTTGGAGTAGGGGGCTGAACTGTTACTATATGAGTCGGCTATGAGGAGAGCATCTTCTAGCTTGAGATGATCAACTAAGATTTGATATTTAAAATGCTCAGTAGCATCTTTGGGCAAGATATTGTCCAGGGCGATCTTAAGGCGGGCAAACTGACGTGGGTCATCATCAGTAAACAGGGGAATATGAGGCTTTGGCCCTCTGTATGAGGTCTCAACAGTAGGTGGCACTGGAGGGGGCGTGTATGGCTCAAGATACTCTGGAGTGGCATGTAGCCTTGAGTTGTAAGAGGAAAGATATGAGACAGGAGGAGGAGGCAAAGATTCATCTGTAGGAGAAGGAAAATATGAGACAGGAGGAGGAGGTGGAGGCAATGGATAATCTGACGGAGGAAGAAGAGGTGCATCAGGCCATGGTGGTGGAGGAACATCCACAGGATCTCTACTGTAGCTATGAGGGGTGGAAGGGCACTCCGGAGAATGATGTGGTAGATGTGATGCTGCGCTGCTCTCAAACTGAGTAGACTGCCATTGACTTGACTGATGAGGCCAAGGACCAGAGCCCAGAGAGAGGGAGCTGAAGAGAGATTGCATCTCTCGCTTGATCTGAATATTGTCCTCTTTCATTTCCCGTAGAGCTGATAGGACTGCCTCGGAGTTGAGGGTTTGTGGCGCAGGTCTCTCTTGTGCTGGAGAAACAGGTGATACAGGAGGATGAGGAGCTGCTCCCTCGGTGGAGTGGTCACGGAGTGTGCCGGAGTCGAGTTGACGTCTTGGGAGAGACACCAGGAAATCATCGAGATACCGGGGACGACGGACATCACGACGAGGACGAGACATGATTGGACTGAGGAAACTGCGGATCCGGCTCGAAGGACCATGTAAATGAGGTGCTGGGAAGAAACCCAAACTTGTGCCCTCAGGAAAGGACTGTATTTAGGACTAGTTTAGTATCCACAATCTCCCCAGGTTGTTCGGCAAGAACAAAGTGACCAGACGCCAATCCACACTCTACCACTCTTTATTGAAGTTGTGTTTATGGTTTATGCTCATATTCATGATTCATGCTCATAGTTGTCCATGGTTGCTCATGTCTGTTCATGGTTTGTTCTCAAGGACACATGAACAATTGTAGATGAAGTAAAGGAAAAACATTTAAAGTTGGGAAGGAGAGCTGGTGCGACTGTCCCGAACACAACACTGACTACTACTAAAAAGTTCCGCTGGTGGCTGCTGAATTGTGATTGGTTGAGGAGTGAGAAGGGGTGGTTACTGATTGGTTGAGATGGTTGCTGGGCTGGATTATCTGAATAATAATGATAAAAACTGTGAAAACCTAATGCCTAAACCAGGAACGTCATAAACAAATTAAAACAAAACAGATAAAACAGATAAAATTACACTCTTGTTAACATACTTTGTTCTCCAGTTGTATTTTCTTAATTAGTGATACGCATAGGATTCGGTAGTCTTGCGTAGTCATTTTGGTAAAAATTAAAAATCTAAAATCCGCTGCTCAGTACGGTGATCTGCAGCTATTCATCGGAGGTGCCAACATGACGTTTGCTCCCAGTGGGCACTCCGGTTTTCTAACATGGAAATCAGCGGACTTGTTTATTTTATCAAGTCGTTTTAGATGAATATTGTGATTTAACATGTAATTATAACTGTAATACTGTAATGACCCATGGGTGTCATACATTACAAATATATATCAGACACAAGCACAATAGGTCCTCTTTAACACATGACATATTTAGATCACCATATTCCTTTTTATTGCTTTGAAACTGCTATATTCGCTGAAAACAAGTGTAGTGTATTATCTTTTTGTATTTCACTTATGTATATTTATGGAAAAGTATTCAGAATTGTACTGCTAACTGTAAGGGGGGTTCGAAAAGGCCCAGGAGACTTCAAGATTACTCAAACATGCATGAATGGCATATGAAACCTCTTTAACCAGGCATGTTTTGATGAGGGAATGTTATAACATAGTAGGAAGTTACAAAAAGTCTATTTTGCATAATACCCCCTCTTTAAAATACAATTACTCTACACCATTGCCATAGTAATTAACAAAACAAACAAATTCAATTATTTTTCATGTAATTTGAAAATAATTGTCTCATGTATGTAATGTAATCATTAGGTTGAGATCTTTGTTCAAATGTTTAACACATATTTTATTGTTTACTGTTGACTGATTACAAGCGGCTCTTTTGAACGATTACACACCATGGTTTATTCATGCACAGTGATATGGATTTAAAGACATTTTTGGGTTTTAATGTGTTCAAACTGTTTTTTTTAGTTGCCTATTTATCATGACTGTGATTATCAGTTGACCTTTTCTAGCCCATTTATCCTTTCATACTATTTTATATTTTAGCACCATAATTGTATGACAGAGAATTATCAAGACAATGAGCTGGTTGAATGCATTAACCTGATGAAGGCCATGCTCAGTATGGCTGGAACTCAGAGGATCACTCCTGCTCAGATCCTAGAACATCATTTTATTTGGTAAGTAGTAAATCCCACAACAAAACTGTAAAATATCACAGTGCAAGGCAAAATTAAATCAATGCTGCTGTTTGCAGTATGGAGAGAAGGATGGAAGAACTTGTAGAGGAGAAGCAGGACAACTCCATCCAGAAAACATCCATGAAGGAACCTGTGGTCATCTCGGTGAAGCCAAACCGGAAAACACTGTACCCTTCACTGATGATGACCAACTGAGCAAGAGGTGAGCACGCTTTGGTCATTTTATGGGAGATTTTTGTAATTATAACTGGTTTGGTGGGATAGTACCTGTGCTAGATATTTATCATAGTTTTACACCAGTTAAGTGCTTTGTGAAGAAGTTGAGAACCAAAAGTAAAAAAATACAGGAGGTAGCGGCGAGTTCTATAAAGGAATCCCTTTACCTTTGTTATCAACATGGATAATTCTATCCAAAATGCAGTCCTGTCACGCACAAGGAATGCATTTTCTGTTAGTTTAAACCTTCGTTTAACAAAATGAAGTGTTATCGTCAGTTTGTATTAGTTTAGACATAACTATTGTGCAATTTAGACAAATGTTGGCCCATTTTAACATTATAGTTGCTAAGTAACAGTTGTCTGCTGTCCGTGTCCAACCAGGAAGTAAACATATAAACATTAAAATAAAAATAAAAAAATTACGTAGATAAAACTTGTCAAGGTTGTCTAGCCAATCTAAATATTATTATGTTTTTGAAACGCCTAGTCTAACTTATGGTATTCACTTTAAGATAGTCGTATCACTACTTCACATAAACCACTCAACTAGAAGTCTAATATGGTTCATGTTTTTTAATAGTGTGAATAGTCCGGTGAGACCAACAGCAAACATTTAATTGATATAAATTAACTTTAAGTTTAACACGATTAATGTTGTCCACAGTATGAAGAGTCAGGTGAATACAACCTCAGAGATTGTGGAGAAGACTGAAACTCCAAATCAGAAAGAAACGATGTCTACACCGGGGCCCATGATCATCGCATTTGAAAATATAGTTTCACCGGAGGAGGGCAACGAGCAATGTTACAGGTGAGATGTTTATACTTATATAAGTATAGTTGCAATTGATGATCTACAAGAACTTGACACATAAACATCTCTATTTTTTTT